>NC_055693.1:35453812-35665035 GCF_017639745.1 Melanotaenia boesemani
TTTTCTGTGTTTGTGCTTCAGGAGGAACAGTTTACCAGCCAGTCACAGTCGTGACTCCTCAGGGCCAGGTGGTAACCCAGGCTCTCTCCCCGGGGACAATACGCGTCCAAAACAATCAGGTAGGACATGTGGGACGTAGCCTCAGTCTGGGTGCAAATGTGAGGTTAAAGAGAAAGTTTTAGTATTACTAAAATGACTTTTTTTATAAACCAGATGAAGTAAATCTAAATAGTTTCAGTGTTTACAGATGTTGTAGAGACTGACAGGTGTTGGATTAATCTGTGCTGATAAGATAAAAAAAACTCCTGCAATTCCTCAAATGCCACTTGGAGCTGTAGAAGTCAGCAGGTCGATCCAGAACTGTTCAGATGCTCAGAGAGTACACTTCAGTCCTTCATCTGAGTATACCAAGGCTGGAAGTCCATCAGAATTCATGATACCACTGCTTTTAATGAAAGCTCCTCAGTCAGATGTTCTCCTGATCATCTACAGTGTCTACATTAGTTAACCTGATCTGAGTTAATCTGGTTTCAGTTAACCTGGTTGTGTAGTTAATCTGGTCTGGGTTAACCTGGTTGTGTAGTTAATCTGGTCTGGGTTAACCTGGTTGTGTAGTTAATCTGGTCTGGGTTAATCTGGTTGTGTAGTTAATCTGGATCCATCTGTGTGTTCAGCTTCAGCTGCAGTTCCATCAGGACCTGAATCTGTTCAATCACGATGACAGCTCCACCAAGAATAAACGTGGCGTTCTTCCCAAACACGCCACCAATGTCATGCGCTCGTGGCTCTTCCAGCACATAGGGGTGAGTGTGTGTTTGTGACATCATCAGAACGTGTGACATCATGAGCCTGTAAAAAGCACGTCCTGTTTGTTCTCCCGTACAGCATCCATATCCAACAGAGGATGAGAAGAAACAGATCGCCTCTCAGACGAACCTGACCCTGCTGCAGGTCAACAACTGGTACGCTTGTCTCCTGCAATTAACCTTTATTTAACTTCTCAGGATAAACAAAAATAATTTCTCTGATCACAAAGTTCATTTCCACGTTCACTCAGAATTCTTCATCTGCTCCATCAACAGCCATGTTTACTTGACGTTTACATGATGTTTACATGTGCGAGGTTTCTTCAGTCGGGTTACAGTTCTGATTAGATCTGTACTGTTTTTTTCCCTCAGTCGCCGCCGGTTGGCTCTTACATGTTTTTACATGTTTTTCTTTTCTAGTGTTTTAACTTATTCATAGCTTGGGATGCACCAATGCCTGATACTAGTATCGGGCATTGGTCCGATGCCATGTGCGTGTACTCATACTCGTATTCATAAAAGTGCTCTGATATTACAAAACTCAACACCACTGTGTGGACTGAGCTCTGCCACCCACATGGGAAGGACATTAATGCCATCGCAGACCGCATCATAGACTACATAAACTTCTGTCCAGGGCGGTGCGGTGCTGCGCTAACAACAAGCCGCCATTCCTCCCCCCATGCAGCTGCATTCAAACATCTTGAGACCTGGACTAACCCCCACAGCCCTTCACACCTCTGGCTCATTCTGCCATCAAAGCCTTCCACATCTTCTTGGACCATCCCCACGATGCTGAATTGCAGTAAACCCGCAAAATTATTTCAGGAATCCACCTTTTATCCCCACAAAACCAGGGATTAGCCCCATGAAACCGATCATGTCTGAAACCAGGTACCAAGGTGGATCGGTTTGAGACCTCTACTGTCTGTGGTATTGTGAGGACGGCATAACCGAACCACTAGAAGATATGACATCAGTGTGAACACACGCCAAACACAACAACAATAATAATGGCGTCCGTGACCAGCTGTGTTGTGGTGCTGCTTCAGAGAGTCCTGGCTTGTGTGCAGCTTTAGCACCAAAATGCACTGCTGGTACACCACAGTGCTGCTGTACCATCAACAGCAGGAGCAGATACGTCATTATCTTCACATGTGCTACATCTTGTTCTAGCTCTGGAGTGTTACTCTTTAATCATCGTAGCGCCCCCTACAGCCTGGTAGTATGTACTACAGGGGTTGCGTGGAGATGGTGAAGCCTTTCTCCTAGTTTTCGCCGCCGTTTTCACACCTGAGCCAGCTTCGGTGTTGTGTGGACACAGCCTTGTACCCAGCCATCCCCCAGCACAGAGCCCCTTCCCACCCCTCTTTTTTTACAGCAGCCCAGGTAAGAAAGGAGCTGAGGAGCATCAAGGAAAAAAAGCTGCTGGACCAGACAGCATCAGCTCCAGGCTCCTTAAGTCCTGCACAGATGAACTGTGTGGAGTTATGGAGCAGGACTTCAACTTGGGCCTCAAGCTAAAGTTGGTAACACAGCTCTGGAAGACCCTCTGTGTGGTACCAGTGCCAAAGATATCTCACGCCAGATAACTCAGCAGCTACAGGCCGGTGGCTCTCACAAACCATCTGATGAAGACACTGGAGAGACTGGTCCTGGAACACCTCGGCTCTACGGATTCATGGATCCTACAATTCACATACTGGTGCTCCTGAAAGCCAAACTGGAAAGGGCTGGGGTGGACCTTCATCTGGCAGAGTGGATTCTGGACTATCTCACAAACGGTCCCAGTTTGTTAGCCCCGCTGACCTGCAGTGTAGGCGTCCCCCTGGGGACGGTGTTGTCCCGTTTCTCTTCAGCCTCTACGCTGCAGACTTCAGACACAACATGGACAGCTGTGTTCTGCAGAAGTTCTCAGAGGACTCTGCGATTGTTGGACTGATCACTGAGGACCATGATGTGGACTACAGAGAACTGATGCAGAACTTTGTGGACTAGTGTCAGCAAAACCACCTCCTGATCAATGCAGGGAAAACCAAGGAGATGGTGGAGGATTTCAACAGATGCCGGTTTGTACCTGGGCATTCAACTAAAGAAGAAGAAACAGTTTCTGATGTAAACAAACGCTGTGTGTGCGTATTTATTGCAGTCTTATTGATTTGTTGTGGAACGTAAAGTTCAGGGTCACGTTATGCTGACGTACGGCGGATGTAACACAGTAAAGATAATTCCTCCAGAAAAGGTGTTCAATTGGCATAACCAACCCGATCGAAATGTTGATCCAAATCAGTGTGATAGGATTAGAATCTTATGATTGGAATGTTGACATGAAGCAGGACTTTAATCTGAATACTTGTGTCCATCATAAGGGCGTCCACATGTGCACTTGACACCAGGACACTCTAGGCCAAAGTTCGATGATCGACTTTGTAGTCGTGTCGTCGGACTTGCGGCCGCATGTCCTGGACACTCGGGTGAAGAGAGGGGCGGAGCTGTCAACTGATCACCACCTGGTGGTGAGTTGGCTCAGATGGTGGGGGAGGATGTCAGTCAGGCCTGGCAGACCCAACCGTGTTGTGAGGGTCTGCTGGGAACGTCTGGCAGAGTCCCCTGTCAGAAAGAGTTTCAACTCCCATCTCCGGCAGAGCTTTAACCATGTCCCGGGTGAGGAGGGGGACATTAAGTCTGAGTGGGCTGTGTTCCGTGCCTCTATTGTTGAGGCGGCCAGCCGCAGCTGTGGCCGTAAGGTCGTCGGTGCCTGTCATGGCGGTAACCCCCGAACTCGTTGGTGGACACCAGCAGTAAGGGATGCCGTCAAGCTGAAGAAGGAGTCCTATCGGGCCTTTTGGCCTGTGGGACTCCAGAGGCAGCTGATGGGTATCTGCGGGCTAAGCGGAGCGCGGCTTCGGCGGTCGCTAAGGCAAAAACTCGGGCATGGGAGGAGTTTGGAGAGACCATGGAGAATGTCTTCTGGACGGCTTCGATGAGACTCTGGTCCACCATCCGGCGGCTCAGGAGGGAAAAGCAGTGCTCTGTCAACACTGTGTACAGTGGGGTTGGAGGGCTGCTGACCTGTGAAGAAGTTTGGTCTCATGGAGCTCCTGCAGATGGAGGTGTTTTCTGTGCCGACAGGTGGAGTAACTCCTGGGATCTTGTTAGCTCTCCCTGTAAGGCCACAGCCACGTGAACGGGGGGGGTTTGCATTTGTGTGACATTTTATCAGGAGGATTTATTGAAAGAAAAGGTTGATGATGATTTGGAGTGGTACCAGTAGTGGAACGGTCCACGCAGACCCGAACCAGCCTGACTGATGTTGTGTTTCCAGGTTTATAAATGCACGGAGACGGATCTTACAGCCGATGTTGGATGCCAGCTCTTCTGAGACACCTAAAACCAAGAAGAAGACGCCTCAGAACCGTCCACTGCAGCGCTTCTGGCCCGACTCCATCGCAACTGGAGGCGGAGCTCAGCAGCAGGTCACCATGCCCGACGGTATGACCACACATACGTCAGATGATGCAATGCTTCTTAGTGTTTTCAGACATGTGACATTAGCGGTCATGCGCTCCCGCTCAGGTACCATGGTGACCATGAACATGGAGGGTCTGCAGAGCCTGACGTCGGACGGCGCCACGCTGGCGGTGCAGCAGGTGATGCTGGGAGGACACAGCGAGGACGAGTCAGGAGACAGCGGAGACGAGGACGACGATGCGGACATGGCCGGGCTGGGCCTGGACAACAGCGACTCCTTGCAGTAGAGGACACACTGATCCACACACACACACACACACACACACACACACTGATCCACACACACACAGGATGGGTGTAAGTATGCCGACACATCAGAACCAGGAGTTTCCAGAGAGCACAGGACGTTCCCGAACTCTTCCAGCCCTGCAGTCTGCACATCAGGAGTTTCTCTTCAGAAACACTTTTTTTATTCGTGTGTTGATGTAGGCGAGTGCACTTTTTGTATATTTAAGCTCAAAAAGATAAAATTAAACGAAGAAAAAAGACGTGTTGAAAACACCAGAAGCAGATTTGGATGCTCCGTTAATAAAAAAAGGACTTTTGTTTTCCTTGTTCCTCGTCCCGTTAAACTCTGATCTCAGTTTGGATACCAACATTTGGAAGTTGTGTGTTATGGTTTGTCTTCACTTCTTGCATGCAGGTGTTTTTGAGTAGACGTGCGCACTCCTCAGACCGACTCCGCGCTCTCACAGAGCGAGAGAGGAAAAAACAACAAAAAACGATTAGAGATGCTTATTTTTCTATACAAACATATGGAATTAGTGTTTTAGTCTCATTTTTGTGTTCTGTTTTGTAAGGAATATTTATGTACAGATTCCTAATGAAAGTTAAAGCTCTGTTTTCCAGGGTTCTTTGAAGTTTTCTAAAAACCAGAAAAAGAAGTTAATGCTGATGAAAATTGCTATTTAAATTGGTTTTGAAGTTAAAATACTGACAAGGCCTTATCTCTGATGTTTTCTAAGGAGTTCTTGCCAAGAAGCACAAACAGAAAGTGGATGAAAAACACACTACACTGCAGAACACTGTAGATTTGACTTTGTGTACAGCAGTTTATGAAGAATTAATCCTGCATCGTAACCTGACTGCAGCGCTCATGGTTTTTAAATCCAGATTCCCCCATTTCTCACCATCACGATGCCGAGCACACGACAGGAAGCAGAGGACTGTTTGCACGAATTCAGCTTTTATTTCTGAACATGACTGACGTTCTGCCTGCATGAAGGACTGAGATGGAGCTCTGCAGTCCGTCAGCCGGCCCCGTTACACAAACATGATGATGGTGCACAGATCGGGAGCCTCCTGTTGAAATGATATATTGTAATATTGATCTGGACGCCATCTGCAGTAATCGGGTTTGTAAACCGGGTCATCCATCGCTGAATTATGTTCCACACTTGGTCTGTTCTGCTTTTTATGAAGCTTTGTTCACATTTCTCTGTTTTGCCTTAGAGCTTTCTATTTTGGAATAAACGATGCCTAACTCTGACATGCACGTGTCTCTTCTGTTCTCCACCCAAACTGGATTTAACAGGTTCAGAAGTTCTGGTGTGTTGCAGCTCGTCTTCACTGAGTTTCTTGTTAGAAGATGGTCAGTTGTCGGTTCTGTGAGATGTTAAACTTTGAGCCTCTTCTCTCTGAAACAGGTGGTCACACAGCAGCAGTTAGAGACATGAAGCCAGGTCAGTAAACGCACCACCGGAAAGTCAGCAGGGAGATGAAGACTAAAACCAAAAGATCTTTCAGAGCAGATCTACCTACCTATACCTACCTAACTACCTATACTTGCCTATACCTGCCTGTACCTACCTACCTATACCTACCTACCTAACTACCTATACCTACCTACCTAACTACCTATACCTACCTACACCAATCTAACTACCTACCCACCTATACCTACCTACCTACGCCTACCTATGCCTGCCTACCTACATACCTACCTACCTATACCTACCTAACAACCTACCTACCTACCTGCATATCTAAATATCTACCTACCTACCTAACTACCTATCAACCTACCTCCCCACCCACCCATCTATCTTACCTACCTTACCTGTCAACGGCCTGTCAGACTGGGAGGTAAAATGATGTAAAATGAATGTATGAATAGATATAGCAGCATAAAGGTCGACCAGAAGAAGAAAGCAGAATTTATTACTAACAGAACTTTGTAGAAATAACACACAGATCAACAGTGACCAAGCCTTTGAGCTGATTGTCCGGAAAAAGTCCTGTTTCCTGTTAGATGATGGTTTAAACTGATAAAAACACACTTGTTGGGGCTCATCCCTCTTCTGCGCGACGTCGTAACAGGTGATCTTATAAAAAATAGAAATGTTAAAAACGGTTATAACTTGCTTTTACTGAAGGCCTCAACCATTTAATAACTCACTCTTTTTATTTTTTTATTCTTCATTACAGTTTTATGAAATAATGTTGCCTGGTGTGTTCAGCTGGAGGTAAAGGCAGCTAAAGTCTCCAGAGACCAAACCTTTTCCGGGTCAGGGTTCAGGGTTCAGGTTTCAGTGCTGACCTCCATCTGTTGGTGGATCCATCTGAGCGACTCTGTGATGCGAGTGTACACGCCTGGTTTGTTCCTCTGAGCACATCCAATCCCCCAGCTGGTCACCCCAACCAGCTTCCACACCGATGAGACTTCACAGGCAAGAGGACCCCCGCTGTCCCCCTGAGGACACACAGAAGACACACATTTATTTTGTTGCCTTTCAACCTGGAAATAACTGGATGTTTTTCCTCCAGAACATTCCAGGATTCATCTCCATCCATCATTCTCTCAGTTCTGACCAGTTTCCCTGGTGAAACAGCCCACATTATGACGCTTCCACCACCATGCTGCAGTGTGGGAATGAGAGCTGTTGGTTTGCTCCTTCATCTCCACAAAGTTCAGTTTTTGTGTCTTCTGACCAGAGGACCTTCCTCCAGATGTTCAGAGTCTCTCACGTGAGCTTTTCTATCAGCGGTGTCTTTTTTCCTGTGAAGTGTCCTGTGGACATGTGAGGAGTTCATCACAGAGACAAACTCCCTCCCACTCAGTGCTGGCACCAGTTAAGCTAACATGGTGCTGGGCTGGGGGAGGAAGCCGGACAACCTGGACAGATCCCACATATGGAAACTCCAGACAGACAGGAGCAGCGAAGATCAGAACCACCACCCTGTAGCACAGTTGTATTTCATTACAGCTTTTTAAGATAAGCTCTTTGTTCCATATCACCAGTTTACAATAGAATAGAAATACTTTATTAATCCCTTTGGAGAGTCCTCAGGGAAATTTGGGATAATAAACAAATATTACACAAATAATAAACAATATTTAGTTTATGGTGATTACATAACATTTATTTAAATGCCATAGTTTAACCTTTAAAATCTGAGGTCCCCCACTGACCTTTGCGGAGAAAATGCGCGTCCCGTTTGCTACGAGTATTCAGGTAGACCTTGTGCTTATTTTATTATGGGATGGTATTTTCCAACAGAAGCTTAAAAAATAGGCACAGGACTCCAGTGTTTGACGCAAAGACCTGGAAAATGCTATAAATACTTTCCAAGCTTCTTTATAATAACTGTTTATTTTATGGTCTTGCTCCACCCTGGTGACCCTGTCGAAGCTGGAAAGTAGAGCAGACGTTTTCAGGGTGTAAATCAGATCTCCAGATGTCACCAAATCCACAGTAAGCTGTGACCGGGGAACTCCAAGGTGCCACATGAAACCAGGCACTCAGCCTGAATCATGAACACAACTCAATATAAATTTGATCAACGGAGTGATAGGGGACTAGCATCGACCACATCTGGTCGACTGGTGATGGGTGATCATTCATCTGCAGCTTGTTTTTACATCTGGTCCTTTTCTGACCTCCTGGAGGGTATTTCTTTTATCTACATCCTTATCTGACCTCTGCTTCTGTTTTCTTCTGTTTGACCTTCTTCAAGGAGGATCAGGGATGTTCAGCAAGCCCACAGAAATGCTCTTGTCCACAATGAAAAGTTTTATTTTCAAAATGTGTTCTGCTACAGAGATCATGTTTCTCCAGTTTTCTCTTCGCCTACTGTTAAATTCAGAATAGAATAGAAATTCTCCTCCTCACATATAAAAGTCTGTCTTAGCGTCTAAGACAAGACTAACGAAGACTGTTAAACACCTGAGGCCCTCTAACTGTCCTCTGGACAGTGTTCCCTCGGCTTTTTAAGGATGTTTTTAACAGCATGTTGCTAACCTGAGCCATGAATCTCTGAGGTCTGGCTATGTTCCTGCTGCCTTCAAACATGCTGCTTTGCAGCCTCTTATTAAAATCTTGACACCTCTGTTCTCTAGTATTACAGACCGATCTCTAAACTTCCTTTCTTGTCAAAGGTTTTAGAAAAGTCTGTTTATATCCAGCTGCAGTCATACCTTGATTTTAACTGTATTTCTGAAATATTTCTGTCTGGTTTTAAACGGTTTCGTAGAACAGAAACAGCTGCTGAGGGCTTTTAATGACCTGCTCTGCCTCTTTTAGACCTTACATCAGTTTTCGATGCGGTTGATTGTCAGATCCTGTTATCCCGTTTGACACGTGTTGGCATTAGAGGCGTACCTCTGAAGTGGTTCCAGTCTGGCAGACAGGAGTTTTTCAGTCTGGACCAACAGTTGTCCTACAAATTGGGATTTGTTTAAACTTGGTAAACATTTTTTACACAAACATGACTGTATACCATGTTTTTAATATTACAGTATTACAGTTTGGCAGCAAAAGATTAAAAACTAATTAAAATTAAACTATAGATTTTTCAAGACGTACATGAACATTTTAGAAGATTTAATGTCGCTGACACATTGATGAGCCCATGTGACCTCTAAATTTATCAGAAATACTAATAATTGGGCTTAAGGTGAGTTGTAACTAAGGCAGCACTTGGAAAGGTTTTTAAAGTTGAAATATGTAAAAATAAAAGTGGTTTGAAAATACACACGTGATGAAGTGATGAAATACAAGTAGTGAAAATTCTCATCTGGATGTTCTAGTTTAGGTCTCACAATCACCCCTAATAGTGGGATAATATTGGAAAATTATACATTTCCTCAATTGTTACAGTCCTGTGTGTATTTCAGTTTTTGTTATTTGTGCCAGTGTTGTTCCTAATTCTCACAACGCTCAAATAAAGACTGCAGTTAAGGCGAAAATTGAGGAAATGTAATATTTGTTAATAGTTTGAAGAGTCCATGCGACTTCTGCATTAATTAGACAGGTGCAAAACTGGGTTTAAATGAAAGCTACCCTTTACAATGTTACCAAAGATGCCCTCTTAAAAGACGAGTAAGGGTCTGGAAAATGAGTATTAAGTCGAATATGCACCACTGCCAAGAATCCAATTTCTTATAGGGGTGATTACCTTCATGAGCTGACAACTGTGACAAAGCTACCGCTTAGGACAGCTTATCAGACCAAAATATAATCTATGGACATGTTCCTTTTCAAAAATTGTTGCCAGATTTTGCCACCTTGAGTGGGCTTTGGCCCGTGGCCTGTTCCTGCTGTTTGGATTCTTTTAACTCTCTTGTTGGGATCGATCAGTCGCTGCTCCGTCGTTTGCAGGTTGTTCAGAACTTGGTGGTACAGGATTCACTTCAAGATTTAATTGCTTGTTTGTAAAAGAATGCCAGATAACTGCCTTATTTATCAGAGCTTTTAACTTCTCCCAGTCCTGTGAGCAGGGGCGCTGCTAGTGATTTTGGGCCCCATGAAAAGAAACTGAAGTCCCCCCCCCCTCCTCTGAAAATTTTGATATTGTAATACATAATTTTAATGATATTTTGACCATCATACCTATATTTGTTAAAAGAAAAACATGACAGTTAGGCTACTGGTACCTCAACATCAGCTTGATTTTCCATGTCCTCAAACTCTGTCATGTTTTTAAGTCTCTTTGTGGTCTTATTTAGTCCATCTCCCTCATCTGAATCACTTTCAACATCTTCAGCTTTATTTTCAATGTTCTCACGCTCTGTTGTCTCTCCGAGTCTTCCTACACTCTCTCATGGTGTATCCTCATCATCTGAATCTGTACCCTCTTCGATGTCTTCGTCCATTTCCACTCTCCTCTCTGACAAACTTGAAGATGATGCTGGACCTGCTCTGTAGTGTACATGGCATACAAAATGATCTAGTATCTCCAATCATGTAATGTCATGTGTAACAGCATCACAATCCTTATTTCTGGTGGCCTCCCACTATTTAGTTTTAAAGCTGCTTTCAGTGGTTTCACCAACAATGTGAAGGGAAACTGATTTGACTACCAATCCTCCACGTCATTGTTTCTCTCATGTAGCAGCACATGAAGTCTAATTTATCTCCACATCTGTAGACTCACCGGTGAAGCTTTAGATTAGTGGGAACTTATATGATCTATATGCTTGTTGCTGGTTAATCTTCTGATATGTAGAAAATGTAAATATTTCTCTGGTTGGATTGAAACAGTCACCCAGTCTGCTGCTCTACAAATGTCTCTTCGCATCCACTCGCTGTCTGTCTGTTGCTACTTCGCAGCTGAAGGAGCAGGTGGACTGAACCATTTAAGGGAAATATAGAGGGGGGTGGGTGTTCAGAAATGTTTCCAAAACAAAAAAACTTAGTGATACCGTTGCATTGTGACTAAATTGTTTGCATGATTGTAAGTTTGTCATTAGGTATCAGATAATTTTGTCAGTATTACAGTTGCATTGAGGGCCCTTCTGGGCCCCCTGTCACTCATGGGCCCCATTAACCCTTCCCCTTTACCCCCCCTTTTTGGCGCCCCAGCCTGTGAGAGCACTGAAATCATCAACCTAGCTGCTCTTAACATTCCTAGGTTAAAGGTGGAGGTGATGGAGTTTTTTCCTGTCGCTGCTCCCAGGCTCTGGGACAGTGTGCCCTTTAACATTCGTCCAGCGTTGGGCTTTTAAAATCATTATTAAAAACACACCTTTTCTCACTGGCTTTTCCTCCAGCTTGAGCATTTGAATTGAGTTTGTATTGTTTTAAGCTATATTAATGTATATTTATGCTATTTTATTTTGTAATTTGTTTTATGAGTTAAATTGGTTTGTTTTTATAATGGCTTTAGTCTTCTGACTGCTGTTATTGTAAATGTTCTTTATAAATAAAGTTGAACTGAATTGAAAATTAAATTGAAAAGTTCCAGGTTTTCTCATCAGAGCTTCAGTCTCAGACTGCAGGTTTACTGGTTCCTAGAGGTTCTACAAGTAGAACAAGAGGCAGAACGTCCAGTTATCAGACCCTCTCTGTAGAACCGGATCCCAGTTTGGCTGGTCCTGATGGAGGTTTTCCTTCCTGGTTCTGGTCCTGATGGAGGTTTTCCTTCCTGGTTCTGGTCCTGATGGAGGTTTTCCTTCCTGGTTCTGGTCCTGATGGAGGTTTTCTTTCCTGATTCTGGTCCTGATGGAGGTCTTGCTTCCTGGTTCTGGTCCTGATGGAGGTTTTCTTCCTGGTTCTGGTCCTGATGGAGGTTTTTCTTTCCTGGTTCTGGTCCTGATGGAGGTCTTCCTTCCTGGTTCTGGTCCTTATTGGAGGTCTTCCTTCCTGGTTCTGGTCCTGATGGAGGTTTTTCTTTCTGGTTCTGGTCCTGATAGAGGTTTTTCTTCCTGGTTCTGGTCCTGATGGAGGTTTTTCTTTCCTGGTTCTGGTCCTGATGGAGGTTTTTCTTCCTGGTTCTGGTCCTGATGGAGTTTTTCTTTCCTGGTTCTGGTCCTGATGGAGGTTTTTCTTTCCTGGTTCTGGTCCTGATGGAGGTTTTTCTTTCTGGTTCTGGTCCTGATGGAGGTTTTTCTTCCTGGTTCTGGTCCTGATGGGGTTTTTCTTTCCTGGTTCTGGTCCTGATGGAGGTTTTTCTTCCTGGTTCTGGTCCTGATGGAGTTTTTCTTTCCTGGTTCTGGTCCTGATGGAGGTTTTTCTTTCCTGGTTCTGGTCCTGATGGAGGTCTTCCTTCCTGGTTCTGGTCCTTATTGGAGGTCTTCCTTCCTGGTTCTGGTCCTGATGGAGGTTTTCTTTCCTGGTTCTGGTCCTGATGGAGGTTTTCCTTCCTTTTTTTTAAACAATAAGCTACAACTTCAAGTGTTCTGGTGGGTGGTGCAGTATTTTTCCAGTGCACTTACTTTAATAAAAATGTCAGAATTTAAATTCAGAATTTAAAATGTTTATTGATTTAAAACAAATTTCAAATGCTTTTGCAAAGTAATTAAAAAACTAAAGAACACTAACAGCCACCCCAACTTTTGTTACAACTTTTCACAAAAAGCAGCCGCAAAATCCAGCAACTTGGTCCACAACAATCACAAAAAAGTGCTGCAAAGTCCTGGAGGGACTGCTTATCTATAGAGATCAGAGCATCTGTTGAGTTGTTCACCGGTGGTGAAATAGCTCCAGGTGAATCCTGGTTTGGCTTTCTTGGCCTTGGATGACGTAGAGGGGATTGATGTGCGGTTTGGCTTCCCCATGATGATTCTGTTGCAGTCAGGCACTGTGCTCCAGAGTTGACCTTAAAAGATGATTTTCCTACTTTCAAGAATTTTTAGATTAGAATGTTTGAGCGTGCCTGGTCTGAATTTGTCATCTCACAGGATCTACGTCGCTTACAGCATCAGCGTCACCTACCTGCTGCCGTTGTCTCTCTGCTTTTACATCTAATAGTCCGCTAGACTCATTTTGGCTGCTTGTACTTGCGATCTTGTTCTTTCAGTAACTACCCACAGCTCGTGACCATAGGTGAGGGTAGGAACGTAGATCAACCGGTAAATCGAGAGCTTTGCCTTTTGGCTCAGCTCCTTCTTCACCATGACAGACCGATGTAGAGTCCGCATCACTGCAGACGCCGCACCGATCTGCCTGTCGATGTCCCGCTCCATCCTTTCCTCACTCGTGAACAAGACCCCGAGATATGTGAACTCCTCCACTTGGGGAAGGACCCTATTGCAGACCCGGAGAGAGCACTCCACCCTTTTCCGGCTGAGGACCATGGTGTTGGACTTAGAGGTGCTGATTCTCATCCCAACAGCTTCACACTCGGCTGCGAATCGCTCCAGTGAGACCTGAAGATCACGGCCCGATGAAGCCAACAGAACCACATCATCTGCAAATAGCAGAGACCCAATCCTGAGGCACCGAACCGGATCCCCTCAACACCTTGGCTGGGCCTAGAAATTCTGTCCGTAAAAGTTATGAACAGAATCGGTGACAGAGGGCAGCCTTGGTGGAGTCCAACCCTCACCGGAAATGATTTTGATTGACACCGATCGTACAGGGACCAGACAGCTCGTACAAGCAGGTCTGGCACTCCATACTCCCGAAGCACCCCCCACAAGAGTCCCCAGGGGACACGGTCGAATGCCTTCTCCAAGTCCACAAAGCACATGTAGATTGGTTTGGCAAACTCCCATGACCTCAAAGACCCTGAAGAGGGTGTAGAGCTGGTCCACTGTTCCACGGCCGGGACGAACACCACACTGCTCCTCCTCAATCCGAGGTTCGACTACCCAACAGACCCTCTTCTCCAGCACCCCTGAAAAGACCTTACCGGGGAGGCTGAGGAGTGTGATCCCCCTGTAGTTGGAGCACACCCTCCGGTCCCCCTTTTTGAAGAGGGGGACCACCACCCCAGTCTGCCAGTCCAGGGAAACTGTCCCCAATGTCCACGCATTGCTGAAGAGGCGTGTCAACCAAGACAGCCCTACAGCATCTAAAGCCTTAAGGAACTCTGGCAGGACCTCATCCACCTCCTGGGCCTTGCCACTAAGGAGCTTTTTAACCAGAGATGAGAGAGCCAGCACCAGCACCAGCTACCACAGACTCTGCTTCCTCATTGGAAGACGTGTTGGTGGGATTGAGAAGGTCTTCGAAGTATTCCCTCCACTGCCTCACAATGTCCCGAGTAGAGGTCAGCAGCCCCCCATCCCCACTGTACACAGTGTTGACGGAGCACTGCTTTCCCCTCCTGAGCGGCCGGATGGTGGACCAGAATCTCCTCAAAGCCATTCAGAAGTCATTCTCCATGGCCTCTCCAAACTCCTCCCATGCCCGAGTTTTTGCCTTAATGACCGCCGAAGCTGCGCTCTGCTTAGCCCGTCGATACCCATCAGCTGCTTCTGGAGTCCCACAGGCCAAAAAGGCCCGATAGGACTCCTTCTTCAGCTTTGACGGCATCCCTTACCCCCCAATGAGTTTGAGGGTTACCGCCGCGACAGGCACCGGCGATCTTGCAGCCTCAACTGCGGCTGCACGGAACACTGGCCGCCTCAACAATAGAGGCACGGAACACAGCCCATTCGGACTCAATGTCCCCCGCCTCGCCCGGGACATGGTTGAAGCTCTGCCGGAGATGGGAGTTGAAACTCTTTCTGACAGGGGACTCTGCCAGACGTTCCCAGCAGACCCTCACAACACGCTTTGGGTCTGCCAGGCCTCACCAGCATCCTCCCCCACCATCTGAGCCTACTCACCACCAGGTGGTGATCAGTTGACAACTCCGCCCCTCTCATCACCCGAGTGTCCAGAACATGCGGCCGCAAGTACGACTACACGACTACAAAGTCGATCATCAAACTTTGGCCTAGAGTGTCCTGGTGCCAAGTGCACATGTGAACACTCTTATACCTGAACAAGGTGTTCGTTATGGACAGTCCATGATGAGCACAAAAGTCCAACAACAAAACGCTACTCAGATTCAGATCAGAGGGGCCCTTCCTCCCAATCACGCCCCTCCAAGTCTCGTTCTCATCGCCCACGTGAGCATTGAAGTCCCCCAGCAGAATGAGGGAGTCCCCGGAAGGAGTACTTTCCAACACCACCTCCAAGGACTCCAAAAAGGGTGGGTACTCTGAACTGCTGCCTGGTGCATAAGCACAAACAACAGTCAGGATAACAGGCGCCAAGTCAGGGGGCAATGAGCATGCCCACACCTGCTCAGCGCCTCTCACCGGGAGCAACTCCAGAATGGAAGAGGGTCCAGCCCCTCTCAAGGACAGTGGTTCCAGAGCCCAAGCCGTTTGTTGAGGTGAGCCCAAATATATCTAGCTGGAACCGCACAATCTCGCACACCAGCTCAGGCTCCTTCCCCACCAGAGAGGTGACATTCCACGTCTCTAGAGCTAGCTTCTGCAGCCGAGGATCAGACCGCCAGGGTCCTCGCCTCCGGCAGCCGCCCGGCTCACACTTCACCCAACCCCGATGGCCCCTCCTGCCGGTGGTGAGCCCATGGGAGGGGAGGCCCATGGCACCCTTTCGGGCTCAGCCCGCCTGGGCCTCATTGGGCAAAGGCCCGGCCACCAAGCACTTGCCTCCGTGCCCCACCTTCAGGCCTGGCTCCAGATGGGGGCCCCGGTGACCCACGTCAGGGCAAGGGAAACCCTGGTCCTTGCTTTGTCATCATCATAAGGGTGATTTGAGCCACACTTAGTCTGGTCCCTCCCCTAGACACCTTTTTGCCATGGGTGTTCCTACCGAGGGCATGAGCCCCCAACAACATAGCTGCTAGGATCGTCAGGACGCACAAACTCTTTCACCATGATAAGGTGGCAGCTCTGGGAGATTTGTCAATCTGTAGCATCTTTATCATGGGGGTAGGTAGGCCTAGCAGAGCAGAGCCAGAAGCTAAGTAGCCATGTAGGAAGTCTAATTGGATCTGGTCTTATTTTTAATGTGGTTTTAATGTATTAAACTGTACTTAAAGACTTGTTGGAGGGAGTGTGTCCTGCTGAGTCTCGGTAGTAAAACTTAACAGAAATTTATACCTGACAGGAGTCAACGCCCCCTTCCAGGTATCCTGCACAGATCATCCAGGAGGAGATTAAGCCTTTGTAAACCTCTGGTTGGTTGCAGGTCTTGGTCGAGATGAGTGGTACTATGGCTGAGCGCAGAACTATGCTGGTCTCGCCTGGAAAGTTCACATTTCAGAGATGAACAGTCAAAAACTGCTCTGAGAAAACTTCAGAAAGGGTGAATGTTGTGTTTACAGGATGTCACAGGAAATTATAAATGGTTAAAGTGCTCCGTCCCATGATGACAACCTACAGAACACATCAACTAGTCCCTTAGAACAGATATTTTCTAATTGGGCTGTTGACATAAAGTTTTCACATGCTAAACCATAAAATGTAAGTGTATGAAATGACAAAGATTCAGACTCACCATCTTCTTCTGTTGCTCCCCAGCCAGAGATCCAGCATTTGGTGCCCTCTATAAACTCTTCTCCATAGTTGGGCAGGCAGATGGGCTCCACAAGGCCTGCAGAGGATATTAAACAGTATCATGCAGACAATAACAGCACTAACAGGAATAGTAAAAGCACCTTTGTTATAAAGACACATCATTTGTTCCCATTTCTTTAGTTTCATGTGTGAAAGCTGGCAGAGATCAGACAGTTTGACAAACAGAAAATAGAATATTGGCAGCAACAAGGTGATTCCCAAAGACCTCCATGGAAACATTTATTGCCCGCCTAAAGACTGTTCTGCCCAAGTTTGTACAATATGTGCATTGCCCCATTGGAGGAAAGAGCACAAGGTCTACTCCTACTTTAATCAGGCATTCAGAACAACACCTCTCCCCCATCTAGGGTTGTCTTATCACATCTCCCTGCTCCTGATCCCAGCTTACAAGCCCTTCAGGAAAAGATCAAAGCCAGCCAAGAGGACTGTTAAAACCTGGCCAGAAGGAGCACTTAAGGCCCATTTATGCTCCCTTACGTATGTAAATAGGGACATCCATTTCAAATGTTGTCACACATCATCGTCCTCATACTTCCATGCGTCTTTTACATTGCCATGGTTAAGTAAATTCCTCCACTAGAGGGCAGTGGTGAATTGCTGAATTCAGAGTTGACTACCACAATCCACCAGTATCAGACACTGGTTGGAGGTGGTATTACATCGGTATGCAGTTGTTTTCAACCACCCAACACCCCCCGAACGCTCACATAAACTTTCAGTTGTTGTCATCGTCTTCATTCTTCTGCTCTTTTTCTTTTTCCTGTTTCACTTCTCTGATTTGTTTCTTTTGCTGGTTGCGTGTCAACTATTTAGCTCAGCACTGCCCCCGTGAATTCCAGTTAAGTGTAACCCACATAATATAAATGATCTGCCTTAATGTTACCAGTATATGGAAACAGTTTAAACTAATCATATAGTTCATAGTGCAAATTAGTTCCGCCCATCTAATTTCTTTTCTGGTCAGAGCGTGTCTGTGCAGATTCACATGCAAAAAGTCATGAGGTGCTTCGAGCTTCTGGTCCTTCACTGCCTCAAGTACTTCCTCCCTTCTATCTTCACCCACACCAGATTGCCACACTGGCGCTGCGATGGCGAAAAAGTTCATTATTGGATGAAAAACGCTGCAAAACTTGTACTTTAGATAGAGTCTACAGTAGGTTTTATCACTGCTGTTTAGCGGTTGTTGGTCAAAGGTAACTAAGCATATCTTTGTTACTGTTAGCTACCGTTTGCTAATGCTAGCTAAAGCATCACGTTGATCCGAAGCTTGAAATTTTGCTCTCTTCTCACTCAAAGAATGAAGGTAAAACATAATTTACTATGAAAGTTTATTTTACTAAATTGTTAGATGTTAAATTAGAATCAGAATACTTTATTAATCCCAGAGGAAATTGTGTGCACACAGTCGCTCCACACCAAATAAGAAAGGATAAGATAAAAATCACAAATTACAGTTACTAATATCTATATAAACAGATCCAGGATCAATCCTGCAGTGAGTACAATGTACAGTATTATCAGTATGATAGTAAAATGTAAATGTAGAGCAGAGTGTAAATGTATAACAGTGGATGTTATATGGAGGAGTTGTACAGTGTGATGGCCACAAGTAGGAATGATTTCCTGTGGTTCAGAGCATTGAGGTGAAATCAATCTCTCTCTGAACGTACTCCTGTGGCTGATCAGCAGGTTGTGAAGCGGGTGGGAGGTATTGTTCAGTATTGTCTTTATTATGGACAACGTTCTCCTCTCCAACACCTCCGTCAGAGAGTCCAGCTCCATCCCACCACGTTACTAGCCCTGTGGATCAGTTTGTTCAGTTTGTTTGTGTCTGCAACTCTCAGCCTGCTGCAGCATGCAGGTGCATAGAGGATAGCACAACACAACCACAACAGACTCATAAAACATCCTGATCAGCGTTTGGCAGATGTTAAACCACCTTAGCTGCCTCAACAAATAGAGACGCTCTGGCCCTTCTTGTAAAGTGCAGCAGTGTTTTTAACCCAGTCCAGTTTATTGTCAATATGCACTCCAAGGTATCTGTAACCCTTCACCACTTCCACATTGACACCTGTATTGAAACAGGTCATCAATCAATAATCACACAAATATGTGTCGGTGAGCATAATGATAATTTATCATTAAAATTTTTCTCTTCATTTTGCATTAACTAACATCTAATGTTCTGAGTTCTATGTATAACTGTTTTGCATTGAGCTATTTTTGAAGTTTCAATGGTTTTAAATTAATTCAATTAATTAATTAAATTTTTGGATTCATTAATTTTGCAAGGTGATTGCATATAGATTTGCAAATACATTGGTAAAAATTCTTTGTAGTAATATTTCATGTTTATATGTTCTGTGCCTGAACTGATGTCAGAGCAATGCAGAATGTATCATAAGTTCAAAGTCTGCAACACCTTCACTCTCACCTGTCCACACAATCCCAGGCGACTTCTTTACTTTACAAACTGTAGGCCTGAATTGACTTTGATAAGTTTCTTTAATTTTGGACTCAATTTTAACATATTTTTATCATATTTTTGGGACTGTGTCTGGGTGCATAGGAACTCCTACTTTATAAGAAGGCTGGTACACAAAAGCTAAAAGGACATGGAGTCCCCAGCCCACCCCCACCCTTGACCCTACTCTAAAATGAATTTTCTACCACTAAAATATAACAGTATGAACAAACATATGTCTTGGCATCAAGTGAGGAAATAGGGGTCCATCCACGTGAAGAGCCAACCCAACCTGCGACTACAAAGGTCGTCATCATGTGAATGTACCAGTTCAGAACAGGCTGGGCCCACACCACAGCCATAAGGCTGCAGCGCAGGGCCCTGACTACCCCGACAAGTACAGTCCCCATGGCAATGACCACGCAGCCAGAGCAGGCATGGGCTCCAATACAGAGAACCCCTATAAAGAAAACACTGGAGTGGAAAAAATAAATAAACAAAACAAAGCTCATCAATCTAAAACTGTAACAACAAATAAGACCAATAAAAGCTGAATCAAAATAAACAAGTAAATAAATAAAATACAAGTTTTATAACTAAGTAAAAGATAAAGACAGATTAATTTCAAAGTATAAATAACATAAAAATTTGTTATATACTAAGCTAAAAAGGTAGGTCTTGAGCCTATCAAACAGGACAAAACTCTTCAGTGTTTCCTCGGGTAAAAGCAGAGGCTCAGGTCTGTTAAGATCAACATTTTGTTGTGATAATAGATTGGATCTAATAGCATTGATTTTATTTCTGATGTGGTCTGCAAAGCTCTCACATGCAGCGTCTGATGGTGGCATGGATGACTTGTTAAAATCTGTGTTTATTAAAAGATCAATGGCTTCATAAAGGATTTTGGGATTGTTCTTTTTGTTAGAAATGATATTTGAGAAATTAAGTGTTCTTGCCTGTTTTACTGTGTTATTGTAAAATTGGGTTGGTCATGTAAAATTTCATGATGAATTGTTAAATGAGTTCTCCTCCATTTCCTCTCTGCTCTCCTGCAGTTTCATTTGAGGTTTCTGATTTCTTATTTTCTCTACGATGGTGAGTTTTGATCTCATAGCTTTGGTTTTAAATGGAGCTTCTCAGTCAACAGCTGGCTTTAGTTTAATGTTAAAATGATCTACAATAAAATCACATGATAAAGGGTAAAATCTGCAGTATCGCGTCTGCAGTGATGCGGACTCTGCATCGGTCTGCCGTGGTGAAGAAGGAGCTGAGCCAAAAGGCAAAGCTCTTGATTTACCGGTTGATCTACGTTCCTACCCTCACCTATGGTCACGAGCTGTGGGTAGTGACCGAAAGAACAAGATCGTGAATACAAACGGCCAAAATGATTTTTCTCCGCAGGGTGGCCGGGCTCTCTCTTAGAGATAGCGTGAGAAGCTCGGTGATCCGGGAGGGGCTCAAAGTGGAGTCGCTGCTCCTCCACATTGAGAGGAGCAAGATGAGGTGGCTCAGGCATCTGGTTAAGATGCCTCCTGGACGCCTCCCTCCCCCGACTGATCTCCCCGAAAGTGGCCGGGGAGAGGGAAGTCTGGGTTTCCCTGCTTAGGCAGCTGCCCCTGCAACCCGACTCAGGATAAGCGGCAGACAATGAATGAATGGATGGTAGGTAAAATCTGAGCAGGAGTTTGGTTTAAAATGTCAATAAAATGTGCTGCTACTTCAGAAGTAATATATAGCTTCCTCACAGTTCTCACTGGGGCTTCCTGTTGGATAAAACTAGTGATGTTAAAAAACACATAGTAGAGGTCTGACACAGCCAGGTCAACAACAGAGGACACACCAGTGGACAGACCATAGGTTAGGACCAGGTCCAGGGAGTGTCCTCTGTTGTTAGTAGGCTGTTACATGTAAAATCCATACTGTTTAAAAGGTTTAAATCTCACTAGCATAGAGATCACCACTGTTGTCAATATGCAAGTTAAAATCACCAGTTATTAGTTAATAGAATGAAAAATACTTTATTAATCCCTTTCCCTGCAAAGGGATTAATAAAGTATTTTTCATTCTTTCATTCATTTCATTTCATTCATTATTGCTATATGGAGGAGCTGCCATGGTGAGACTAACTGATGCATCGGTGCCAAGTTTCAGTTAAAAGAGACTAAAATCTGATTATTCACAATAAAAGAGGAGAATAGAAGAGAATAAAAGAGGGCCATATTCAAAGGTTTGAGGGAAGTTTTGTCTTTAGCCTGTTTTTCCAGTGTGTGCACAGATTTTAGAGTCTGGTTTATTCTGGTGGTCCATTTGTTTGTCTTCCTGAATGTGGTTATGAGTAGAATCAAGGATACAGGGCAGAAGTTGTCCAGAAGCCACAGGTGACAAACCCTCTCACAAACAGTTTTTACCTGAACATATTACCAGAAAACAGGTTGTTTCCTCTGGTTGTCTGTCTGTCTTTTAGCAACTTAATTCAAAAAGTTATGGATGGATTTTGCTTATATTTTTTACAAAAATCTCAGAAATGGAAAATTGAAACAAGTGATTAGATTTTGGAGGTGATCCGCATCACCACCTGGATCCAGAAATCTTTTAAAGGGTTCTTTACTACGGGAAGTGGGAATATGGGGATAATTTTGCCATTAGAGCTTCTAACTCAATCATTGACAGAAAAAAAAAAAAAAAAAAATTAGATAGGCTTGGCGTAGGTTTGCACTTGGCGCTTCTAATTATTAATTATAATTGACCTTTTCAAGTCTGAGTGCACCAGTACCGTTAAAAACAAGTGGATTGAACAGTTTCATCAGAGCGATGTCATAGTCCAGTCCTTTGGGCCAGTAGCGAGCATGGTATATGATATTCTTCACAGCCAGAGACTGGGCCCCGTGGATCAGCTGCTCTGTTATGCCAACATGGACCGTCCACAAGGAGGAGTTCTCAAACCTGTCCACAGATACCAGGACAAGATTCAGTTTAATTTATTATTTATACAACAGAACAGAATCAAGTAACACTTTATTAATCCATGAAGGAAAATTATATTGTTACATAATCATAAATTATTAAAACTGAAATGAAATGAACAAATAAATGAATAAGAACAATAACCAAACCTCTAGCAGAGGATGATCCAAAGGGCCTACTCAGATATATAATAATGCATTCTATAAATAATTTATTAAACATGTTCACTTGTAATATTATTACAAGAAAGCAAAGCTGAAATCAGCATTGGTTTTAGATGACATGTTGCATGATCGCTGCTCTGAGGCTCTTTTGTTTTCACAGACTCCGAATTCTACAGTAAATTCAGGTTGTTGTTTCTCTGCTCAGGGTGAACAGCTAAAATCACATCTACATCAATTTCTACTCTTTAACTTAAATGTTTAACATAATTCTTCATGGCAAGATAAAATTAAAAGAGACATTTTGAATAAGTTTTGAGCTCAAAACCCATCTTTGTCATCAACTTAGGAACTCGAAAAATCCACTGCATATAACTATAAAGTAAACAATGCTGAATGTATTTGGGGGTATTTGAATTCTCCTAATATTAATTTGAATTAATTACAAGTTTGAATTAGATTTCTTTTCCCATGGTTTACATGCTCGATAACATGCACCATGCTCATTAATTAAAATGTTAATTCTAATCTGCAAAATGCACACAACAGTATATTTGCAATTCCTAAATAACAAATAACAATTGGTTCTTTCATATAAAAGATGACATATAAAATACAAAGCAAGTCTTTTGAACAAGAACACTGGGGTGTGGTTAGTGGTTTTAAAGAACACTACTCCAAAAGGGACATTAAAGAAAGAAAAAAAGAAAAAGAAAGAAAGAAAGAAAGAAAAAATGAAAAAGAAAGAAAGAAAGAAAGAACGAAAGAAAAAGAAAGAGCAGGAAATGACATGAATCAAATCAAATCAAACTTATTTGTTTAACACATTTAAAAAGGAAGTTGACCAAAAGGCTGAACAATTTTTAGAAACAACACATTTATAAAAGCAGAAACAGTAAAAGTAATTATTAACAATACTAAAAATGGGATCTGCTGGGACACAAGGACATAATCTGCAGGGATACAAGGACGTAATCTGCATGGATATAAGGACTTAATCTGGGACACAGGGACTTAATCTGCGGGGACACAAGGACGTAATCTGCAGGGATACGTGCAATAATCTGCGGGACTGAAGGACAAAATCTACAGGGACACAAGGACATAATGTGCAGGGACATGAGGACGTAATCTGCAGGGAAATGAGGACATAATCTGCAGGGATACGCGGAATAATCTGCAGGGACACAAGGACGTAATCCCCAGGAACCCAAGGACATAATCTGCAGGAACACAAGGACATAATCCTGTTCTTAAACTTTTTAAGGGTGTGAAGGAGAGAAAAAGTCCTGGACCAGATAACATTGGGGGCAGACTGCTGAAAAATTGTGCAGAGCAATTGGCTGGCATTTTTACCTTTATTTTCAGTAAGTCAGTGCAGCTCTGCAGGGTCCCTCGTTTTTGGAAAGACTCCATTATTGTACCAGTGCCCAAAAATAAGAACCCCAGATCTCTGAATGATCTTCGCCCTGTTGCACTTACCTCCCTAGTCATGAAGACCCTGGAGAAGATGATAAAGGCTGAGATTTTGGGCTCAACTCAGGGCACCTTAGACCCTCTCCAGTTTGCATACAGAGCAGGGAGGGGTGTTGAGGATGCGGTGAATACCGTCCTCAGCCTGGTTCTTGGTCACCTGGAGGAGGCACAGACTTTGGCTCGTTTGCTTTTTGTTGATTTTTCTTCTGCGTTTAATTGCATTCAACCCCACATTTTAGCCCATCATCTTCTCAGCGCACATAACCTCGACAAGGGTTTAGTGAGCTGGTTAGTCGATTTTTTAACAAACCGACCACAGAGGGTGAGAGTAAATGGTGTTTTATCAGATGTGCTTTTATCCTCCACAGGCTCGCCCCAGGGTTGCGTCCTTTCACCACTTTTATTTATTTTATACACAAATGAGTGCAAGAGTCAGCATCCAAACAATCATATTGTCAAGTTTGCTGATGACACAGTGATCGTGTCATTACTTAATTCCCTGGACACAGATCACGGCCCGGTGGTGAAGGATTTTATTGATTGGTGTGAAAGCTCATTTTTAAGTATTAATACTTTTAAAACAAAAGAAATGTTGGTTGATTTCAGGAAGAACCCTCCACCAATCCAGCCTGTTTTAATTCACGGCCAGACAGTAGAAATGGTACAGCAGTACAAATACCTGGGCACCATCATTGACGATAAATTAACATTTGAGGCAAACACTGATGCTGTCTGTGCAAAGGTCCACCAGCGCATGTATTTTTATCGGAAATTGAGAAATTTTAATGTGGACACCACTTTCATGAAGATGTTTTATTCTTGTTTTATTGAATCTGTTTTAACTTTCTCTTTTATCTGCTGGTTTGGGTCTCTGACTTTGAAAGATAAAAATAGATTAAATAGCATCATTAAAAGATGCAGCAAGTTAGCAGGGGTCAGCTTCACTGAGCTCTCTGTCCTGTATAGAAACAGAGTCATTAGGAAAGTTAGAGCTGTCGCTGCTGACCCGACCCATCCCCTGTTCCATGAATACAGGCTGTTACCCTCAGGTCGCCGGTATGCTATGCCACGGTGCCGGACAAATAGACTAAAAAATTCATTTATTCCGGCATCCATTGGCTTAATGAATAGTGGGTGTTTAAATTAACCTGTGTGATGTTGTTGTTTTGTTTTGTTTGCTTGTTTTATTTTTAAATTGAATGTGGCGTCATTTTCATTGTCATTGCTGGCTGCACAACAAATTGCCCCTCAAGGGGATAATAAAGTTTTCTAATCTAATCTAATCTAATCTGCAGGGACATCACGAAGTAATCTGGAAGGAAATGAGGCCATATTCTGCAGGGACACAAGGACTAAATCTGCAGGGACACAAGGACATAATCTGCAGGAACACAAGGACGTAATCTGCAGGGACACAAGGACATAATCTGCAGGGACATAAGGACGTAATCTGCAAGGATATGAGGACATGATCTGCAGGGACATGGGGCCATATTCTGCATGGACACGAGGACAAAATCTGCAGGGACACAAGGACTTAATCTGCAGGGACACAAGGACGTAATCTGCAGGGACACAAGGACGTAATCTGCAGGGACACAAGGACATAATCTGCAGGGACATGAGGACGTAATCTGCAGGGACATGAGGACGTAATCTGCAGGGACATAAGGACATAATCTGTGGGGATACGAGGAATAATCTGCGGGGAAACAAGGACATAATCTGCAGGGATACGCGGAATAATCTGCAGGGACACAAGGACGTAATCCCCAGGAACCCAAGGACATAATCTGCAGGAACACAAGGACATAATCTGCAGGGACATCACGAAGTAATCTGGAAGGAAATGAGGACATGTTTTGCAGGGACATGAGGACATAATCTGCAGGGACATGGGGCCATATTCTGCAGGGACATGAGGACTAAATCTGCAGGGACACAAGGACGTAATCTGCAGGAACACAAGGAAGTAATCTGCAGGGACACAAGGACATAATCTGCAGGGACACAGGGAAATAATCTGTAGGGACATAAGGACGCAATCTGCAAGGATATGAGGACATAATCTGCAGGGACATGGGGCCATATTCTGCAGGGACACGAGGAAAAAATCTGCAGGGACACAAGGACTTAATCTGCAGGAACACAAGGACGTAATCTGCAGGGACACAAGAACATAATCTGCAGGGACATGAGGACGTAATCTGCAGGGACATAAGGACATAATCTGTGGGGATACGAGGAATAATCTGCTGGGAAACAAGGACATAATCTGCAGGACACGCGGACATAATCTGCAGGGACATGAGGAAGTAATCTGAACGGACACATGGACGTAATCTGCAGGGACATGAGAACAAAATCTACAGGGACGTAAGGACATAATGTGCAGGGACATGAAGACGTAATCTGCAGGGACATGAGGACATATTCTGCAGGGAAACGCGGAATAATCTGCAGGGAAACAAGGATGTAATCTCCAGGAACACAAGGACATAATCTGCAGGAACACAAGGACATAATCTGCAAGGACATGAGGACCTAATCTGGAAGAACATAGGGACATAATCTGCAGGGACAAGCGGACGTCATCTGCAGGAACACTAGGAAATAATCTGCAGGGACAAAAGGACATAATCTGCAGAGACATGAGCACATGATCTGCAGGGACACAAGGATGTAATCTGCAGGAACAGAAGGACACAATCTGCAGAGACATGAAGACGTAATCTGCAGGGACACAATGATATAATCTGCAGGAACAGAAGGACACAATCTCCAGGGATACAACGATGTAATCTGCATGGATATAAGGACGTAATCTGCAGGGATACACGGAATAATCTGCAGGTACATAAGGACGTAATCTCTAGGAACACAAGGACATAATCTGCAGGAACACAAGGACATAATCTGCAGGGATATGAGGACGCAATCTGCAGGGACACAAGGACATAATCTGCAGGGACAAAAGGACATAGTCTGCAGATACATGAGGACGTAATCTGCAGGGACACAACGATGTAATCTCCAGGAACAGAAGGACGAAAACTGCAGGGATACAAGGATGTAATCTGCATGGACATAAGGACTTAATTTGGGATACAGGGATGTAATCTGGGAGACACAAGGACGTAATCTGCAGGGACACAAGGACATAACTGCAGGACACTCTGACATAATCTGCAGGGACATGAGGACGTAATCTGAACGGACACACGGACGTAATCTGCAGGGATATGAGGACATAATCTGCAGGGACACAGGGAAATAATCTGCAGGGATATAAGGACGTAATCTGCAGGAACATGAGGACGTAATCTGAACAGACATGAGGACGTAATCTGCAGGGATACAAGGATGTAATCTGCATGGATATAAGGACTTTATCTGGGACACAGGGACTTAATCTGCGGGGACACAAGGGTGTAATCTGCAGGGACACAAGGAAATAATCTGCAGGACACGCGGTCGTAATCTGCAAGGACACAAGGATATAATCTGCAGGACACAGGGACGTAATCTGCGGGGACACAAGGACGTAATCTGCAGGGATACAAGGATATAATCTACAAGGACATGAGGATTTAATCTGATGGGACACAAGGACGTAATCTGCAGGGAAACTAGGATGTAATCTGCAGAAAAACATGGACATAATCTGCAGGGACACAAGGACGTAATCTGCAGGAACACATGGACATAATCTGCAGGGATACAAGTACTTAATCTGGGACACAGGGACGTAATCAGTGGGGACACAAGGATATAATCTGTAGGGACACAAGGACATAATCTACAGTGACACGAGGATGTAATTTGCAAGTACATGAGGACATAATCTGCAGGGATACAAGGACGTAATCTGCATGGATATAAGTACTTAATCTGGGACACAAGGATGTAATCTGCGGGGACACAAGGACATAATCTGCACGGACATGAGGACATGAACTGCAGGGACACAAGGACATAATCTGCAGGACACGCTGACGTAATCTGCAGGGACACAAGGATGTAATTCGCAGGGACACAGGGACATAATCTGCAGGGACATGAGGACGTAATCTGCAGGGACATGAGAACAAAATCTACAGGGACTTAAGGACATAATGTGCAGGGACATGAAGACATAATCTGCAGGGACATGGGGACATATTCTGCAGGGATACGCGGAATAATCTGCAGGGAAACAAGGACGTAATCTCCAGGAACACAAGGACATAATCTGCAGGAACACAAGGACATAATCTGCAAGGACATGAGGACATAATCTGGAAGAACATAGGGATATATTTTGCAGGGACATGAGGCCATACTCAGCAGGGACATGAGGACATAATCTGATGGAACATGAGGACATAATCTGCAGGGACACGCGGAAGTCATCTGCAGGAACACTAGGAAATAATCTGCAGGGACAAAAGGACATAATCTGCAGAGACCTGAGGACATGATCTGCAGGGACACAAGGATGTAATCTGCAGGAACAGAAGGACACAATCTCCAGAGACATGAGGACGTAATCTGCAGGAACAGAAGGACGTAATCTCTAGGAACACAAGGACATAATCTGCAGGGACACAAGGACATAATCTACAAGGACATGAGGATATAATCTGCAGGGACACAAGGACGAAACCTGCGGGGACACAAGAACATAATCTGCATGGACATGAGGACATGAACTGCAGGGACACAAGGACATAATCTGCAGGACACGCTGACGTAATCTGCAGGGACACAAGGATGTAATCCGCAGAGACACAGGGACATAATCTGCACGGACATGAGGACGTAATCTGCAGGGACATGAGGACATATTCTGCAGGGATACGCGGAATAATCTGCAGGGAAACAAGGACATAATTTGCAAGGACATGAGGACATAATCTGATGGAACATGAGGACATAATCTGCAGGGACAAGAGGACGTAATCTGCAGGGACATCACGTGGAATAATCTGCAGGGACATAAGGACGTAATCTCTAGGAACACAAGCACATAATCTCCAGGAACACAAGGACATAATCTGCACGAACACAAGGACATAATCTGGAAGAACATAGGGATATATTTTGCAGGGACATAAGGCCATACTCAGCAGGGACACGAGGACATAATCTGCAGGGACACAAGGACATAATTTGCAAGGACATGAGGACATAATCTGATGGAACATGAGGACATAATCTGCAGGGACAAGAGGACGTAATCTGCAGGGACATCACGTGGAATAATCTGCAGGGACATAAGGACGTAATCTCTAGGAACACAAGCACATAATCTGCAGGAACACAAGGACATAATCTGCAGGGATATGAGGACGCAATCTACAGGGACACAAGGACATAATCTGCAGGGACACAAGGACATAATCTACAAGGACATGACGATATAATCTGCAGGGAAACAAGGACGTAATCTGCAGGGACACAAGGATGTAATCTGCAGGGACAGGAGGACATAATCTGCAGGGATACAAGGACGTAGTCTGCAGGGACACAAGGACGTAATCTGCAAGGACAGTAGGACATAATCTGCATGGTCACAAGGATGTAATCTGCTGGGACACAAGGACGTAATCTGCAGAAACACATGGAGATAATCTGCAGGGATACAAGTACTTAATCTGGGACATAGGGAAGTAATCTGCGGGGACACAAGGAAGTAATCTGCGGGGACACAAGGATATAATCTGTAGGGACACAAGGACATAATCTACAGGGACATGAGGATATAATCTGCCAGGACATGAGGATGTAATCTACAGGGACACAAGGACATAATCTGCAGGGACATGAGGACGCAATCTGCAGGGACATAGGGACACAATCTGCAGGGACATGAGGACGTTATCTGCAGGGACACAGGGAAATAATCTGCAGGGATATAAGGACGTAATCTGCAGGGACACAAGGACATAATCTGCAGGAACACATGGACATAATCTGCAGGGATACAAGTACTTAATCTGGGACACAGGGACGTAATCAGTGGGGACACATAGAAGTAATCTGCGGGGACACAAGGACATAATCTGCAGGGACACAGGGACATAATCTGCAGGGACATGAGGACATAATCTGCAGGGACATGAGGACGTAATCTACAGGGACACATGGACATAATCTGCAGGGACACAGGGACATAATCTGCAGGGACATGAGGACATAATCTGCACGGACATGAGGACATAATCTGCAGAGACATGAGGACGTAATCTACAGGGACACAAGGACATAATCTGCAGG
Source organism: Melanotaenia boesemani (assembly GCF_017639745.1). Lineage (NCBI taxonomy): Eukaryota > Metazoa > Chordata > Actinopteri > Atheriniformes > Melanotaeniidae > Melanotaenia > Melanotaenia boesemani. The sequence continues at coordinate 35,483,735 of NC_055693.1, forward strand.
GAGACAGGGACATAATCTGCAGGGACATGAGGACATAATCTGCAGGGACATGCCGAAGATGCGGTTCTTTTGGCTTCATCGGGCCGTGATCTTCAGCTCTTGCTGGAGCGATTCGCAGCCAAATGTGAAGCATCGGGGGTGTTTTCTCCTGATCAGGAATGAGGTCCTGCTCCAAGTGGAGGAGTTCATGTATCTCTGAATCTTGTTCACGAGTGAGGGAAGGATGGAGCGGGAGATGGACAGGCGGATCGGTGCGGCGTCTGCAGTGATGCGGACTCTGCATCGGTGTGTCGTGGTGAAGGAGCTGAACCAAAAGGCAAAGCTCTTGATTTACGGGTCGATCTACGTTCCTACCCTCACCTATGGCCACGAGCTGTGGGTAGTGACCGAAAGAATAAGATCACAAATACAAGCGGCCAAAATGAGTTTTCTCTGCAGGGTGGTCAGGCTCTCCCTTAGAGATAGGGTGAGAAGCTCGGTGATCTGGGAGAGGCTCAGAGTAGAGCCGCTGCTCCTCCACATCAAGAGGAGCCAGATGAGGTGGCTCAGGCATCTGGTTAGGATGCCTCCTGGACAGTTTGTACCTTTTTGTTTTTGTTCTGTTTTAATTCTGCTTGCAGTTGATCTATTTTTGTTTAGCTCTCTTTAAACATTCACATATTGAATTATTTAAAGGGACATTATTGATCAGAATGATGACGGCAAGGTTACACCTCCAATATTATGGGACGCATGTAATGCAGTGGGAAGGGGTAAAATTATTGAATACAGTTCTCATTTAATCTCCATAATGTCTTTTGACGATGTTGTTTTAAATACATTGGAATGTGATCTGAAAGGTCCACAGTCCAGATGACACAATCACAATCACTCATGTAAATCTTTACCTTTTGTTTTCACATTGATCCTTTTGTTTAAGTGATTGGGCTGAGTGAAATGCACTTTTGAATAGGGCTGGGTATCATTGAAAAATTCCTGATACTGCTCCTGATACCTTAACTTTGATAATGGTTTCTTAACATTACTTTTTTTCTACAGTTTTATAAAATAAATAGCAAAACAAACAAACAAACAAAAAACAAAATGACATTACATATTATAATTAAATGTTGAGTTTTATTCTTCAGCTTTGGTATTCTTCCATTCAAAGCAGTTTTCTAATAATTTTCAGTGGGGGGGGAAAAAAACAAAAAACTGTTACAACCATATGAAAAGTCAGTGTCTTGTGCTCACTGCTGTATACTAAGGACCTTCAAATCTTACAGAGGCTTTACTTAGCAGTGGTTCTTCAGAAAAATCAACATGTCTGCTTTGCCAGGTAACAGATGAGCTCAGTCCTGGCTGACGGTGTCTCCAGCAGTAGAAAATGTACACTCAGAGGGTGAGGATGATGCTTGGTTGCCAAGTTTGATAACATTGGCAGAGTGTCCCTCACACTCCACCACCAGGTTACTGGATTCACTTAGGTTTGGGTGCATGGCTAAAGATGTGTGGAGCTGTCATTTAAAGACAAGTTGGGACCTTATCACATTGTAACGTGATAGTACATTGTAAGAACATGAATCAAAGTAGCCTGTACTGTATGCAGATATTGCTGCGACCTGGAAATTTGGGAGCAAAGTACATTTTATGGAAAATTTTCTCCTCAAGCATTAATATAAGACAAATACGGTTTATAATCCATGTTTTCACCACAAAATGCATCTGGTTATAACATAATACGTTTCACGTTTTTACAATAAACTATTACGTTATAACTAAGGCTGTCAAAAATAACGCCTTAACAGCGGTAACTAATTTATGTAATTAACTGCGATAAAGTTTTTATCACAATTAATTACAGACCAGGCCGCTCTGGCTCTGCAGCTTCCACAGGCGAACTTGAATACTGAAGATGACGGATGTGGTCCATTCTTCCTGCAGTCAAACACGGAGCTACTTCCTGCTCTTTCACTGACGTTCAGATGCTTCATGCTTCAATTTGGTTGTGTTGCCGGCCTAAGCACTGACAAATATTGCATTGGCATTAATCTTGCTTAAAATGGAGCCACACCTTTGACCTCGTAGGCATTTTTTTAACCGCTTCAATGGCACACCTACAACACAGACAACACGTCAACCCTGTTTGTAGGTGTAACCACATAAGTATTTTTCCTGCACGCCTCAAACATGTGTAACGTTACAGACAAGCACCAGCAGCATTATCAGATTTTGAACCTCTGATTAACCCTTAACGCACTGAAACCTGGCACTGAAAGGCAAATGGTGTTTTGAAAATGGGTGGTATTGAAGCATTTTCGTCAGTTCATTCGGTACCCAGCTCTACTTTTGAAGAGTCAAGTTTAATTAAACCACATTGAGATTCTGCTATTACTGAATGACATAATCTTAATCTGGCTGGGAACAGTGCTTGGAATCAAATTCTGTTTTTCCTTCCCTTTCAAGACCAGTTTTGCTTCTGCAGCTTCCCTTCATTTTCTCAACAAATTGGGTGCATGATCATGGTCCAGATTAGTTCTTTTCCAGTTAAGTGGAAATCCTTGCTATTTCCTTGCCTCAGTATCTTTTCTTTCATCATGAACCTTGGCATTTGGACTTTGGACGATGGACTTTTGGTGGAGCTTCTGATGGCTTCTTAGGTGTCAGGGCTCGGTAACCTCTCTCTACCTGTAGTTCAAAGGAGTCCTGGAGACACAGTCCTTCCTGTAGCAAGATCTCAAAATAGCATACCATCGATCGAGAATCCTTATTAACTCCATGTATTCTGATGTTCTCTCTTCTTTAGCAGCCCTCCAAATCTGTGAGCTTTGCACCCAGATGAAAATTTCAGCAGCTCAGTAACTGCTTCTTCTGTCCGTCGTGTCCAGGTTTCTACCTTGTTGGTCCTCTCCTCTGCCTTCTTGATTCTCGTGTTAGTTTGTTGATTTCTTGACAGTGTAAGTATCAGGCCTGTTTCTTCTACTCTTGATTCTGAGCCCTCCATTTCACTGAATTTTCACTTTACTTTTTTCCAACTGTATCCTCAAATTAAAGCCTTTATTTTGAGGAATTTGGGTTTTGTTGTTGGACATCATGGGAGGCTATTCACATCTGGAGCTAACACCTGTCCTGGGTGATCTGTTCACATCTGGAGCTAACACCTGTCCTGGGTGATCTGTTCACATCTGGAGCTAACACCTGTCCTGGGTGATCTGTTCACATCTGGAGCTAACACCTGTCTTGGGTGATCTGTCCACATCTGGAGCTAACACCTGTCCTGGGTGATCTGTTCACATCTGGAGCTAACACCTGTCCTGGGTGATCTGTCCACATCTGGAGCTAACACCTGTCTTGGGTGATCTGTCCACATCTGGAGCTAACACCTGTCCTGGGTGATCTGTCCACATCTGGAGCTAACACCTGTCTTGGGTAATCTGTCCACATCTGAAGCTAACACCTGTCCTGGGTGATCTGTCCACATCTGGGGCTAACACCTGTCCTGGGTGATCTGTACACATCTGGAGCTAACACCTGTCCTGGGTGATCTGTCCACATCTGGAGCTAACACCTGTCCTGGATGATCTGTTCACAGCTGGAGCTAACAAATGCCCTGGGGGATCTGGTCACATCTGGAGCTAACAAATGACCTGGGGGATCTGTTCACATCTGGAGCTAACACCTGTCCTGGGGGATCTGTTCACATCTGGAGCTAACAAATGCCCTGGGTGATCTGTTCACACCTGGAGTTAACAAATGCCCTGGGTGATCTGTTCACATCTGGAGCTAACACCTGTTGTAAATGCGTGTGACCTGAGTGTGACTGTGAGACTCACCCATACACACAGTGTGCTGCAGTTAGGATCCAACTCGACGTTATGATGGAGCCTCCACACATGTGTTCCCTCTTGAAATGAAGACTGACCTGCCAGGGGAACTGACCTGTTTTAGAGAGGTTGCCCCCAACAACACGAGTGTTGTACTGAGGTCTGGAACCACACACTGGGGACAGATGTACAAGTTTTATGTAAGTCAGCAGGTTGACACACCACGTATCACCAGAGCATTTTCTTTGACATCATTTTTAAGTTCTTGTTTGGAAATAATAAAGGTGCTAACTAACTTGTTCTCTGTGGATGTCTGGCTGAGAAGGTTACATTTATGTTCCTCTGGAATATACTGCTGCAGTTCTGGACCAACGTGCTGATCAGCAGCAAATAAAACTCAATTTCCAATAATAACACATCTAAAACATGTTGAAACAGGGCAACGTTTACCATTGTGTAGCATAAGCTGCATTTGTGGGTTTCAGGGTGAACTGTGTTCACAGGCAGTGGTTTCTGGAAGTCTTCCCGAGTCCATGCAGTGGTTTCCACTAGAGAATCATGTCTGCTTTTAATGCAGAACATCACCAGCATCTAGCCTGGTCCCATGCACACAGAGATTCTTCCTGATTCTCTGATTTTTTTATATTAAACACTGTAGATGGTGGGATCTTCATAGTCTTCATAATTTTATGTTGAGTGACATTTTTTTCTGAAATTGTTCTACCAAATTTAGAATCAGCTCATATTTTCCATCAAATGGTAAAATTTCCATTTCAGCATCTGATGTTGTTTATTTTTTCCTTGGAATAAAATAAAAAAATATTTTATTTGCATTTTACATAGCATCATACATACATACATACGTCATACATACATACATTACATTGCGCTATGTACGATGTAGCGCAATTGTGGTTTTATATAAAGGCAATAACATCTAATGTTTTTCTTCTGCTAACAAAACTGGGGAATTCCAGATTACAACATGGTGACAGACGCTGGTGTTTTAACGTCAGACTGAAATCAGCTGAGTGAAGGCTGGTCTCCACAGCCCCTGTTTGGTTTTCAATATTCACAGAAGCTGTTTTTAATAATCAAAGTTATAATTAAAGGTCTTAAAGTGTGTCTGAATGGGTAAACGACATAACAGTAATTTTTGGAAGTCTGGCTTTATTTTTGTTGAAGGAGATCTCTCATAAAACATGATGATGTCAACAGTTGTCTACGGAGGCTGAGAAGTACAAAACACATTTCCTTTTCTAAAGACACATTCACATATTTGAAAACAAATTAACAAAAAATATCAAACTCTTTACAAGTGCTGTGACAAATCTACAAGAGGAAGAAACACAAATACAAAATCCCAAAACAAAAGAACAAAAACCGGCTTTGAACGGAAAGGAGATGTCCTGAATGCAAACACATGGTCTGTAGTTCAGCTACATGCAGGAAGTCAGCAGCGGTTCTTATTAATATTGTTCAAACTTCATGAAACATTTTCAGGTTTTCCAAATGAAATGTGTTTTTCACTTCTCTGCCACCATTATTGCAAGGATTGATTTAAACAGGAACGGCATGGTTGGAGGCAGGTGGTTGGAGAAAAGCCCCCACCTCCAACTTTACTGGTGTGGATCTTTCCCAAGCTTTTCTTCAGTCTGTTTACTTTTCAACTCACTTATTGTGACAAGAGTTAAAATATTTGGTTAGAGTTGGACAAATATACATTAACTTTTGTAGTTGGTGGTTGTGGGTTACACACCATAAAACAAATACCTAATAATTAGGGCTGTCAAAAATAACCTGGATTCCACACCCAAACTTTTCCCATATTCTTTTTTTTTTAAACTCATCATGCGTTCTGCACAAGCGGCAACCTCCGCTGGTAAAATGTGAAGCCTACGCAGAAGTGCAAAAAATTGCAGTTCTCCCCTCGTCCACTAGGGGCTCCAAAACAGAGCAAATCCCCATAGACTCCCATGTTAAAAAGACCAACTTCACAGCAGAAATAAACATGTTAAAAGCCTGGTACAAAAATCCATTTTAGGATTAATATGTCAACTTTACCTTCATGACAACTGTGTGGGGGGTGAAATTTTTTCTAACTCATCCATTTGGATGTTATTTAATCTTGAAATTCAGCATAATTAGGGGCATGTCATTTTGATTGACAGGTATCCAATATCCGTGGCAAGAAGGGAGAGTGCAGCACAAACATGGGTTTTTAGCCAGCTAAGAGCGTGCTTTAGCTTTAGCCTGCTTAGTTTCATTAGCTGGTTAGCTCACATTAGATCCGAGTTGGCTCAGTTAGCGCTTAGCTACAGGCAGCTCAGAGTTTGATAGACGTCAGTCATCCAACCCCATGCTCATAGCCCCCTCTCAGCTTCGCCAATTTGCCCATTTTTGTATTTTCCGGAAGAGACGGCAGGCGTGTCGCTGCCAAAATGGTGATGGAAGGAACTGCCCAACCAGCTTCACTTTTGCTCTTTAGAAACCTACGTATGACGTCACGGAGGCAGGGGCAGGTCTAGAAAAGTTCTGATGGGGGCCCAGGAGCACTGAGCAAACGGGGGGAACAAATGAGTCCTTTTTTAGGTCTAGATTTTATGAAAAATGTAACTGATTATTACAACTAAAGTGATCATCTGATGTAAAACAGGGAAGAAAAGCTTGTAAAACAAGCAGCCAATGATGTATTTTACCAGCAGGTGTTTACTTTGGGTGAAGCTGCTGTACAAACACTCACACTTCAATGATAAAAGGAAAAAGCTGTTTTTATCCAGATCATCAGTTTTATCAGAGTTTCTTCATCAATGTTGACTGTTAAACTACTACTGTCACCACTTCTGCTGGCTTTAGGACTGAAATTATCACCATGGAGATGGCTGGTGAGATCATGATGTATGAATTCTGCATTATGATCTAGAACATGGTAGAGATGATTTAGAACAACATATAGTAGTACCTTACATGCTGCATTTACTGACCCTTGGAAAGGTCGGTTAACAGTAAATATTTGTAGCATCGGCTCGTTCTGGTGATACAATACAGTAAAAACAGGCAGATTTCAGGTATAGTCACAAATGATGATTAATTATGATTATTTTGTTGTTCGTAATGAGATTTATTATGGTTTATTCTATATACTTATATCTAAGTACTAAAAACTGTAATCACTGATCCTAAGCTGTGATTAACCTGAGGAAGTCGTAGACATAGAGACACACTCATGCACATGTCCTTTTTTATGTAAGCTTGACAATTACTTTAAATTCTAGTTTTAATAAACCTTAAACTGGTATTATGTTTTCTTTTTTTAATTCTTCTTTAAATGTGATTGTTTTAAATTTGTCTGAACAGTCAGAGTCGTACCCGCAGTGGACAGCAGTCACAGCATTCTCAGTTTGGATAATCAGGCCAGTGACAGAGGAGCTAAGCTAACAGCAGAATGAGACCCCAAGAGAGCAATTTCTTTCTTTCTTTCCTTCTTTTTTTTTTTAATCTGTCCTATCCAGCATCATAGCAGCAGAATGATAGTCTGTTTGCTGTATTGTGCTGAACAAATTTGCTTTGCCAAGGGGAGGCTTATGGGTATAAGCCTCCTCTTGATAATCTGATTCATTTATTTATTTATTTACTTTGAATCACGGAATATATGTAATTCTGTAATCTATGCTGGACCTGACCGGAGGGGACAGAAAAAGAAGGAGGACAGCAAAAAAAAGCAAAAGGGAAAGAAGAAAGAAGAAAGAGGAGACAAAAACACCACAGATAGAAGGCAACAACCCTTCAGTCCACACTATCACCAGTCAACAAACTGTTACTCATGTACATAAACTCACCAGAAAATAGTGTATATGTTTTTGATATCTAGATTCTCACACAATGCTTGCTCTATATCTAACCATGGTTCATCCACACCACTAGGTTTAAGCCATTTGGAGATATATCGCAGCTTGTTAGCTAAGAAATAGTGATAACCTGGGGGAAATGTTTATGCCTAAATATCTAATGTTTCCAGATTGTATTGTAGTATTATGTATGTTTTGTAGGTCACAGTTAATAGGCATAACTATAGTCTTAGACCAGTTAATAGAATAATCAGATATTGATGAGAATTTGTTAATGAGTGTGATTGTCTGGGGAAGAGATGTCGGTGAGTTCTGGAGGAAAAGTAATACATCATCGGCATAAAGACTTATCTTATATTCTATATTTTTGGCATGGATTCCTTTATTCTGCCTAAGCAGAGAAACCCAGACTTCCCTCTACCCGGCCACATTCACCAGCTCATCTGGGGGGGATCCAAAGGCGTTCCCAGGCCAGCTGAGAGATGTAGTCCGACCAGTGTGTCCTGGGTCTTCCCCGGGGCCTTTTTCTGGTGGAACGTGCCCGGAACACCTCACCAGGGAGGCGTCCAGGAGGCATCCTGACCAGGGTGCTCATTTATAAAGCTTGCTTACGCACAAAAAGCGGCGTAAGTGACTTTCTACGGAAAGTTTCTGATTTATAAAAACTAACGTGGCGGGAGAATGTGCGTACCGGTACGTAAACTCTGAAACTTGCTTACGAACATTTTGGAGACGGGAAACTGGCGGTGCTGCTGGTGAGGTGATGAACTTCACCTTCATTCATGCATGCCATCATGCCATCATATCCGACACTAGTGCCATAGAATCATAAACACAGAAGCCTGAAATATAGATGCGTTCCTGAAATCATACCTGTAGCCGACTTATAGGCACCCCATAGGAATTTAATGTTGTCAGTGCAGTATGGTCTTACTTGTTTTGATCGTAAAGCAAATGCACTCATTTGTTCACAGAAGCCTAATTGTGACAAGGTGTGTAGTAATGAGTGTAATTACTGAGTAAACATAAATAGGTGAATTACGACCGTGCGTAATGCAGAACTTCACAATGGATGCGCTGGCACTCCTTGAAGATTACGCAAATGGCAGGATCAGGATGGAGAGAGTTTTTAGAGACCATCAAGATTTCCTGGCCAACGATGATGACTGGCTGATATGCCGATTTAGATTTCCTAGAGCAGTGCTCTTAAATCTATGTGCTGAGTTGGGCCCAGTGTTGGAGCGATCAACCCGCCGGAACCATGCCATACCCGCGCATATGCAGGTGCTGACAACTCTCGGGATTCTGGCAACCGGCTCTTTCCAGCGGGAATTAGCCGACAGGTAATTTTAATTTAATCTAAGCTGACATGTTCCAGCCCAACACTCAGTGGGTTTCAATAAGTTGTTACATTCCATTTTAGGTCTGGAATATCTCAGCCATCGCTGAGTAATGTAATGCCTGCCGTTTTGGATGGCATTATAAAAATGAGCAGTCGATATATAAAGTTTCCATACACTGTAGGGGAACAGGCCAACATTAAAAGGCAATTTGCAGCATCAACAGGTTTCCCAAATGTAATCGGCGCGATTGACTGCACTCACGTTGCTATAAGGGCTCCAAGTCAGAATGAGTTTGTCTACGTTAACCGAAAAAATGTGCATTCAGTTAACGTGCAAGTCAAACTTGCTTCTGACAAATTTAGTGGCACGGTGGCCTGGGTCAACCCATGATTCATTCATCCTGGCACACAGCAGTGTAGGGAATAGACTGCAGGCAGGTGCTTCGCGGGATGGGTGGCTTCTGGGTAAGTATCAACATACACTGTGGAAATCTCAACAAAGTCTCTGTTCTGAATTAATCTCCATAACCTGCAGGTCACAGTGGCTATCCCCTGAGACGCTGGCTCCTCACGCCTTTTGCGAACCCGCAAAGCGCAGAGGAGGCGCGCTTCAATTCCGTCCACGTTCGTGCGCGCTCTGTTGTGGAGCGAGCCATCGGCCTCTTTGCCTCCACCTTGAGATCCGACCACTTTTTTTTTTAATGTCTGGCACGGACCTCTCCGTCACCCCCACACTATTGACAGCTGCAACAACGTGTTGCCACTCTTCTGTTTTCCGTTTGTTGATGATTCCACTACCGAGGCCGCTAAATAATATGTTTTTGCGAGCCTCCACCTCACCAACAAGTACCTCCACCTCCGTCTCCGTAAAATTACGCTTCCTCGTCTTTTCGGTTGCCATGATTTAGGTTTAAATAGCAGAGATCAGCTGGTTCATTTATATGCAGAAATGTCCATGAGGTGCTTTGCATTGACCATTTATAGTAGAATGTGGGCGTGTAGGGGGCGGGCTAGCAGCAGAATTCACTTGCGCAAGCTTTCAGGCAGAGTGTGATTTATAAAGGGAAAATTGCTTGCACCTGTGCGCACGCACGGTTTTATAAATCAGAATATTTTGTTGCTTACGCAAACTCTGGATTCTTGGCGGACGTCCACTTTTAGTAGGAATCCTACGCAGAGTTTTATAAATGAGCACCCAGATCACTTAGCTTCTCATCCTATCTTTGAGGGAGCGCTCAACTACCCTGCAGAGAAAACTCGTTTTGGCCTCTTGTATTCATGATCTTGTTCTTTCGGTCACTACCCACAGCTCGTGACCATAGGTGAGGGTAGGAACGTAGATCGACTGGTAAATCGAGAGCTTTACCTTTTGGCTCAGCTCCTTCACCACGACAGACCGATGCAGAGTTCGCATCACTGCAGATGCCGCACCGATCCACCTGTTAATCTCCTGCTCCATCCTTCCATCACTCCTGAACAAGATTCCAAGATACATGAACTCCTCCACTTGGAGCAGGACCTCATTCCCGACCTGGATAAAACACTCCACCCTTTTCTGGCTGAGGACCATGGTCTCGGATTTGGAGGTGCTGATTCTCATCCCTGCCACTTCACACTCTGCTGCGAATCACTCCAGTGAGAGCTGAAGATCATGCCCCGATGAAGCCAACAGAACCACATCATCTGCAACGAGCAGAAACCCAGTCCTGAGGCCACTAGACCGGATCCCCTCAACACCTCGACTGTGCCTCGAAATTCTGTCCATAAAAGTTATGAACAGAATCGGTGACAACGGGCAGCCATGGCGAAGTCCAACCCTCACTGGAAACAAATCTGATTTACTGCCAGCAATATGGACTGAGCTCTGACACTGGTCCTATAGGGACCGGACAGCTCATACCATGGTGTCTGGTTCTCCATACTCCTGGAATACCCCCACAGGAGTCCCTGGGGGACACGGTTGAACGCCTTCTCCAAGTTCAACAAGCACATGTAGACTGGTTGAGGAAACTCCCATGCCCCCTCCAAGACCCTGAAAAGGGTGTAGAGCTGGTCCACTGTTCCACGACTGGGACGAAAACCACACTGCTCCTCCTTAATCAGAGGTTCGACAGACCCTTCTCTCCAGCACCCCTTAATAGATTTTACCAGGGAGGCTGAGGAGTGTGATCCCCCTGTAGTTGGAGCACACCCTCCAGTCCCCCTTTTTGAAGAGGTGGACCACCACCCCAGTCTGCCAGTCCAGGAGAACTGTCCCAGATGTCCACGTGATGTTGCAGAGGCGTGTCAGCTAAGACAGCCCTACAGCATCCAGAGCCCTAAGGCAGTCTTTGCAGACCTCATCCACCCCCAGGGCCTTGCCAACGAGGAGCTTTTTAACCACCTCAGTAACCTCAGCCCCAGAGATAGGAGAGCAATTATCAGGGTCTCCAGACTCTGCTTCCTCATTGGAAGACGTGTTGGTGGGATTGGGGAGGTTTTCAAAGTATTTCCTCCACCAACCCACAAAGACCCAAGTCGAGGTCAGCAGCCCCCCATCCCCACTGTACACAGTGTTGAGGGAGCACAGCTTTCCTCTCCTTCACCGCCAGATGGTGGACCAGAATCTCCTTGAAGCCTTCCGGAAGTCGTTCTCTATGGCCTCTCCAAACTCCTCCCTTGCACAAGGTTTTGCCTCAGCAACCGCCAAAGCTGCGCTCTGCTTAGCCCGCCAATACCAATACCCCGAACTGCGGCATACAGTGTCCTGGTGCTAAGTGCACATGTGGACACGCTTATGCCTGAACAAGGTGTTCGTTATGGACAATCCATGACGAGCACGGAAGTCCAACAACAAAACACCACTCGGATTTAGATCAGGGGGGCCATTCCTCCTTATCACGGCTTTCCAGGTCTCGCTGTCATTGCCCACGTGGGCATTGAAGTCCCCAGCAGAATAAGGGAGTCTCCAGAAAGAGTGCTCTTCAACACCCCCTCCAAGGACTCCAAAAAGGGTGGGTACTCTGAACTGCAACAGTCAGGACCCGTCCCCCACCTGAAAGCAGAGGGAGGCTACCCTCTCATTCACTGGGGTAAACTCCAACGTACAGGCACCATGTCAGGGGGCAATGACCATGCCCACACCTGCTCAGAGCCTCTCACCGGGAGCAACTCTAGAATGGAAGAGGGTCCAGCCCCTCTTAAGGACAGTGGTTCCAGAGCCCAAGCCATGTGTCGAGGTGAGTCCACCTATATCTAGCCGGAACCGCTCAACCTCGCGCACCAGCTCAAGCTCCTTCCCCGCCAGAGAGGTGACATTCCACGTCCCTAGAGCTAGCTTCTGCAGCTGAGGATCAGACCGCCAGTGTCCCTGCTTTTGTCCGCCGCCCAGCTCACATTGCATCCAACCCCTATGACCCCTCCTGCAGGTGGTGCGCCAATGAGAGGGGGGGGCCCATGTCACCTTTTCGGGCTGAGCCCGACCAAGCCCCATGGGCAAAGGCCCGGCCACCATGCGCTCACCTTCATGCCCCACCTTCAGGTCTGGCTCCAGAGGGGGGCCCCGGCATAAAGCCCCCAACAACATAGCTACTAGTATCATCAAGATGAGCAAACTCCTCCACCACTCCTCTACCAAGGTAAGCTGGCGGCTCAAGGAGGAGATGCTACATTTATACAGAGTAACAAAAAAATTGGCAATGATTTGAGTTGCAGTGAAATTCATAAAGCTCGAAACACAGATAAATAATTAAACTCTGTGGCTGTGCTCTGAACAGCTGTTAGCTTAGCTCTTGTCAGCATCCTTGTCTGAATCTCTTACTGCTGCAGGTTGCACACTTACCAATCAGAATTACTTCACTCAAAACAAACAAACAAAAAGAATCATGTTTCATCTGAGACAAGCTGTCTGCTCATAAGAAGCCAATTTTTATATTCATACAGTATGACTAGTTTTGGTTAAAACTAAAGGTTTTTAAATAACACGCCACACCATGCAAGAAGACTTGCACACACCACAGCATCAGATAAAAAAAGACAAAGCATAAAACAAGAATCTCTGTGCATTCTCACCCAGACATTTTAGAGTGGTCACCATCCCTGAGCTGCACTGACTCTTACTGCAGTGACACAGGAGGCAGAATCATATCACAGAGAAGCTCAGTATCCACACAAGTACCATAAATCATCAAGAAAATACACAGCAGAGGATCACTTCTTAAACTGATGCATTTCCGTCCCAATAACACTTACAGCACCCTTATAATCATCCAAGATATTACATAGCAAAGTTGTTTTAAAACTACTGTCCTCACCAATGTTGGGAAAATTCAGTTTCTACACGAACTAGTTCAAAGTTCAGTTCGCACATTTTAAAATTAACCATTTCAGTTCATAGTCGATAATTAAAACTTTTAAACTAAGTTCACAGTTCTGAAAATGAACTAGTTCATAGTTCTTTTTTCCCGATATCTTACTGTGAGCTATTAACCTCAGAATACTGGCATTTTCCTATTGTTGCCACCCATTCAGTACACGCTCATAGCCAGCTGCAGCTTTCACTTCTACAGTATATAAACATGAGGAAAAACTTGCTTGAATGGTCGTTTTTTTTAATGAGGAATTATTAAACTATCTGAGGTAGGGTCCAGGCCAGGATTTTGCCTGTAAGGCTCCATGGAAATCTGGGACTCTCTTGAACAAAATTAAACTGTGATAGAATGTTGTTCACAAATGCCAGAATGAGCACTCTTACAATTACATTCATCGGGCAGAAATACATTACGTTCAGTTCACTTTCACCCAAAATATGAAAAATTGTTTAATGAACTAGTTCAGGCACAACACTGGCCCTCACATACAGTGTTATTTTAATTTCAAACAGGAAAAATATGCTCTTTCTGTAACTCATGACAAAGCTTAATGAACCAGCTACTGAGTCGTCAGTCATGTATGATCCGGCAGTTTCTAGACTAATGAAGATACATATCTGGATGTAGTAAAATAATCTGGCCCTTAACTGGGAGGCAGGGGTTGTACAGCCGTATAAACGTAAAAAGTTTGGAAAAAATATAGAAAAAAACAGAAATGGTTATCAAGAGACCACTGGTCCAATCCTCTGCAGTCACCAGTCTAGATGTCAATGAAAAGATACTGAACCCTACAGTACCGACACAATACTTCCTGATTGTACATTACCCTGGATTAAAGCGCTTTATAAATTGATGTGACATTGCAGTTAAAATTATGCTTGTGATAGTCTCTCAATGAAAATACAGTTGATTCAGGAAGGCTACAGCCTCACACGGGGTACCACTATTGTGGTGCCATGGTAAACATGATTTTTTTTACTTAGTTCATGACTAAAGTCTGAGGCAGCTGACAGTAGTTTTCATGATGATTATCTATGTACCAATGAGTAATGTCAAGGAAGCCATCACAGAGCTCTACCTCATCTGTGAGCAGTAGAAGAATCCTGGTACACCAGGTAGAGATTTCAACTGGACAAGGGTGCATTCATTCATGTTGTACCTAAATCTACCAGCATGGGAATATTGCAAGCAGGGGTAACAAAACACTTTGTTTGTCATTGCAACATTAACATTGCCATAAAATTATGTAACTGTGGTCAGAAACATCAGGAGGTTAGACAAGCAGAAAGCAGGGTTACCTGAGGAAGTTCATTCACTGATGAGAAGTAAAAATGTATTTATGTCTGGGGACATCACAGCATATATAGTATATAGTCTGTCCCAGTTTGTCCATGAGGATCAGAAAAGCAAAGAGGCTGTAGACGAAACCCAAGCAGCAACTTTACGAACAACAGAGAAATTTACACCAACATTCAATACAACCCCTCCATCTCAAAATGACCCATTTGTACCTAAGAAACTAAATTACTTTAAAATGTTTAAGGTTAAAAATAGCAGACACAGACAGCCCAACTATAATCCAGTGACCAGGTTCTCTGAAAAGGTTTTTACTAGAGTAAAAGCAGTAGAACATTGCTGGATGTGTTTTAAAGGACTGTAGAAAACAGATGTGGAAAGATGAGTTTGCAGACAATTTTAACATTTCACTCCACCAGGATGTAGTCCCCCATGGCCTGACCTTGATGCCCCCGCCCACCCACCCCACCTGCGACACTTTTGTGCAGTCGTTACATACCTGTGGGTGGCAGCATTCTGAAGCTTCAAGATCTCTGACTGATTGACGTTGAAGGAAACCAGGGTGGTCTGAAGGTTCGGTTCAATGGAGGTCTGAGAGACAAAAAAGGACTCCACATACCTAACAGACAACAAAATGGGACTGATCATCACCCACAGACTATGAAAGACACATGAAAACTAGTCTACATGTAAACAGTAAAAAAATAAACTGAGTTTCATAAAACTGTTGACTTGTTGACATGCTCTCAGAAAATTCATCTTTGTGTTTAGTGGTTGTTTAATGATTTCCTGATTTATCTGATGGCATATAACATTCTTGAGACCATGGCCCTCTGCCAGATCAGGGTGGAGTGTCCTCTCCGGGTCGAGAGAGAGATCCTGCCCATGTGGAGGAGTTCCAGTATCTTGAGTCATGAATGAGTGAAAAATGGAGCAAAAGCTCGCCAGGCGTACAAGTCCAGCGCTGGCAGACATATAGATGTGGTGAAGGAGGAGTTGAACCAAGGGCGAAGCTCAGGATTTACTGGTCGATCTACGTTGCTACCCTAACCTATGGTCACCAGCTGTCAGTAGAGACCAAAAGAATGAGAGGCAAAGTGAGTTTCATTCTTAGGGTATCTGGACTCGGTGATCCAGAGGAGATCAGAGTAGAACTGCTGCTCCTCCACATCCAGTAGAGCAAGATGAGGTGGATCGGGCATCTGGTTCTGCCCATAATTTCTTGGGTCAAGCGTTAAGGTGTTAAAACAATGTTTGAATCAGTGGATCATCCAACAAACATGAACTTCCTGGAAGATGTTCTGAGGACTGTTATTATTATTTATATGCTTTTATTTATTTTAAATTATTTTTGTGGTAGTTTGTGTGAGTAAAACTGTTCTTGGTATTTGTGTTGTGTGATCATTTGTTGAGATTCTTGTTTAATAATTAGACAAAAGAAAAAGAATCCAGATCAGGACTAAAACAAACATGAGAGAAAGAATTTACCATCACACAGTAACATGCTGATTCTGCTAAAACAACAAAAATCGAAAGAAACATGAAATGTGAAGCGGAGCTAAGACCTGGAGTATCCCAGCTGTTTGCAGGCGGAGATGCCCAGCCAGTTGTTCCAGTCCTCTGCACAGACCGTCCTCCATTCTCCTCTCCTCTGAACCTGGAGGACAGAGCTCTGGCCGCTCAGACGCACTGATTCACCAGACGTTCACCACACCGAGGAGTGAAAGAGAAACAGAGACATGGGATGACCTGCTTAGCAGTCATACTGGTGGCTTTATATATTTCCCAGGTAGTTGGGTTAAATACTAAAGACCAAACATGCAAAAATTTTAATGATTTAAAATGAAAAAGTGAGTGTTGCAGAAGCTGCTGAATTTCCACCCAGTTTTATGGCGCCGTCAAACAGAAGTCATCTGCTTCAAATATCCAAATTTAAAACCTTTTATCTAAAGTTGAAGTTGAAGTTAACATCAGAAATGGATATTTTCCCACAGCAGGGATGGACTGATTTCCTCAGCAAACTGCATCTCTTTAACAACATTTCTATCTTGTGGCTGTTGATTAGGCACTCGGTGACCTTCCTTCTCTTTTCTGTTGTTGGTTGGACAACATGTGACCGGAGGGATGTTTTGTACTATTTTATATTTACAGTTTTGGGAGGAACCAAGGCAGCAGAGCTGTTCCTGCTGTTTTGTGACTGAGTGGCCTCTCAGTGTCATGTGTTACAGCCAGTCATGCCACTCACAGTCACTCCATTACATCCCCGTTCCCTGATCCTCCACACCTGTTCCTGATCCGCTCATCAGTAATCAGTCAACCTGCCACACCTGTCTTCCATTGTTCCCCAGTCCTTATACACACCAGCACCACAGTCATTCCCTGTCGGACCATAACATACACTCCTGTTGGACTCACTCCTCCTCCACTCCTGATTTCCGCAACCCCGTTACCACTTCAAGTATCGGTATCTGTATGATCATTAATCTGAGTTCTGTATGTCAATAAAGTGTCGGTAACACTAACCTGTCTCCTTGGAGTCCCTATGTAACAGATGGTCCGACCAAAACAAAATGACCTGGAGAGAACGTGTCCTAGAGAAATTGGTGCCGGACCTGGCGATCCTCCTCTTCCCCAAGGATTTCCAAGCAGTTCTCACTGCAGTTCAGACTTATGTGGACACACTCGTCGAGTCACCCAGACCCCTGGAGAGGATACGGGTTTCAATAGATCGTACGGCTCTACAGCGTACGACACCACAGCCCCGGTCTGTTCCTGTCCTGTAGCCTCCTGTGCCTTCTCCCCGGTCTTCACCGTATCTCCCACGTCCGACGCCGATGCCATGGTCTGCCCCGGCTCGGCCTCCGACGCTTGCTCCACGGGCTGCTCCAGTTCTACCTCCAACGCCAGCGCAACGGTCCTGCCCGGCGCTTAAATGTGGAGGTTCCTGTCTCCGAGGAGGTCGATGATCTCGGCGCTCCTCTCCAACCAGTGGCTTCAGTCCCCGAGGGGGTCTACGAACGAGACACTCCTCTCCAGCCCCCGGTTCTTTCCAGCCTGTCAGTTCCTGTCTCCAAGGAGGTCGACAGTCTCGGCGCTCCTCTCCGACCAGTGGTTTCAGTTTCCGAGGGGGTCTCAGAGCAGGACGCTCCTCTCCAGCCTCTGGTTTCTTCCTGTTTCCTTCTCCTGTCTGTGCGACCTCCCAGTCGTCCACCAGAGACTTTGCTCCTGTCAGTGCAACCTCCCGGTCACCAGTCAGAACTAACGAACTGTGTCTATCTTCCAGTACTCCAGCCCGTGCATCCCTCAGGCCGTCCGCCTGAGCTCCAGCTCCAGCCCGTGCATCCCTCAGGCCGTCCGCCTGAGCTCCAGCTCCAGCCCGTGCATCCCTCAGGCCGTCCGCCTGAGCTCCAGCTCCAGCCCGTGCATCCCTCAGGCCGTCCGCCTGAGCTCCAGCTCCAGCCCGTGCCTCCCTCAGGCCGTCCGCCTGAGCTCCAGCCCGTGCCTCCCTCAGGCCGTCCGCCTGAGCTCCAGCCCGTGCCTCCCTCAGGCCGTCCGCCTGAGCTCCAGCCCGTGCAGCCCTCAGGCCGTCCGCCTGAGCTCCGCCCGAGCTCCAGCTCTAGCCCGTGCAGCCCTCAGGCCGTCCGCCCGAGCTCCGCCCGAGCTCCAGCTCTAGCCCTTGCAGCCCTCAGGCCGTCCGCCTGAGCTCCGCCCGAGCTCCAGCTCTAGCCCGTGCAGCCCTCAGGCCGTCCGCCTGAGCTCCGCCCGAGCTCCAGCTCTAGCCTGTGCAGCCCTCAGGCCGTCCGCCTAAGATTCAGCCTGCTCAGGAGATCCAGCTTGCTCAGCCGCCGGAGATCCAGCTCCACTCTGCGCGTCCTCTGGGTCCTCCTTCCATGACCTGGCCCTGGTCTGCCTGTCCTCCGGGTCCTCCTCCAGAGATCCGGCCCAGGTCTGCCTGGCCTCCGGGTCTCCCTTCCGTGACCCGGCCCAAGTTTGCTCGTCCTCCTGGTCACCCTCCAGCGGTCAGATCACAGCCTGCTTGTTCTCCCAAGATCCGGTCCCGGCCTGCTCGTCTTCCCACGGTCTGGTCCCAGTCAGTCCGGCCGCCCAAGTCCCGGCCCTGGACTGCTCATCCTCCAGGACGCCCGCCTGCACTCTGGTTGCTGTTGTCTCCCCCTTGTGGTCGTCCACCAGCGTCCCTGTGTAACATCATGGCTGTCTTTTATAAATGAACATAAGAGAACTTCATTATGTAGCGTGAATACAAAGATTTGACAACACTGTAAACATTTAGATATTTCCTCCCGTCCTAACGAATAAAAAAGTTTTTTAAACACAGAAAAATGAAAGAAACCACTCATGAAATATTTTTTTTAAGAATTGCAGTAGTTCTTTTTTTATAAACAATCATTTTCCATAAATCCTTTCTACAGCACGACTTAAGCATTAAAAATCTCAATATAAACACAAATTCTCAACCATTTTTGTGAAACATTGAAAGACTGGCTGGAAGTATCCGCCACTATGGAGGAGATCGGGTCAAATAAGTGGACTCGGTCCACCTACAAACACAGGTCTCAGTGGGCTTCATGTGGACCAAATACAGGAAGCAGGGTATGAAGCAAAGGTCACTGTGGGTTCAGTGCACCTCATTGTGGGTAAACACAACCAAAACATATGCTTGTGTGGGACGTTAGGTGGCTCTGGTTGGGAGAAATGTCTTGCGGTCAAAGTTCTGATAGAAATCTGATCAATCCAAGACTGCTAGGACCTCATGCAAGTCCATGTTTTACTCTGATGGAAACACAAGTTCTACATTAACCAGTAGAGGAACCAGTAGTGCAGCATGACCAGAAGAATGTTGCAGCCCCCAGATGAACCAAGTCCCCAATCACACCAAGTCTACAGGACTGATGTGAATGCACCCTGACACCCTGTTCTACAGGGTTTACCATCTCCTGGGAATCACAGGTGTGGTGCTCAGGAGGCACAAAAGCATAAACAAAAGAAAACTGGCTGTTATGCAACAGAAAAGGTCTGAAGATGGCCGTAGTGAAGGAGAAGCATGTTGTGGGCAGTGGTGTTTTCTCTCAGAGGCCAAGGGAAGCTAGGCCTCCTCTACTTATTTTTTTATGTCCATTCAATCATTTATAAATTCTTCTAAGACCACGACTGTCATTGTTCTGAAATATTTCATTTTAGAGTAAATACAAAGAGGATTTCTATTTACCGTTCTCCAAATCGGCGTCTCTCGAAGTTCAAACCGTGCCTTTTTATGGTAAATTAGTGGTTATACACTTTATACTAAAGCAGTGAGATGTGAAAGTAGGCCGGACCAGGTTGGCATCCCTTGTAGAAAAAAAACATTGAACGATCAGCCAATCAGATGAGGTTAATGTAACGTTACTACCAACGTGTGATTAGTTGAGCTTGTGCCAAGGGAAGCCAGTCGCTTCTCTGCATCACACCAATCAAATCAGAGAAGTTTGTCCACATGGTTGTAATATAGTGATCACCATTAGCAACACCACTAAGTGCGAACATGAAGGGTGACGATTTGGAGTTTTTAGTGAAAAATACTTTTACTAAATTGCCACTACAGCAGCAACTTCAAATTAAATTAAAGGCTGACACCAAAACTGGAGCTGTGTGTGGAATAGGGGGGTTTGGACTTTCAATGTGGAAAATTACATCTGCACATCATGGCTAACCGATAGTGCTAAAAATCAGTGGTTATTTTACTGGCCCTGCCTTCTCTTTGACAAGGAGTCATGCTCACTGAACAGTCCATGGGTCACTACAGGATACGCTGACCTTGCCAACCTGACGTGTCAGGATTGATGAAGCTTTGGATTTGGCCAGAAGGATTAGCACTAAAAAGCACAATGAACAGGTAAAAAAGAATAGAGATATTCTTATGAGCCTCATTGTTGCAGCTTTGAACCTTGCACATCAAGAACAAGCATTCAGGGGACACAATGAGGCCGCTGGCAGTTCAAATGGGGAGTTTTGTGGAGCTTGTGCACACATTTGCAGAGTTTGTTGACTTTTCAAGGTAATCTTCGATTATAGGGTCAGTGTTCAGCGGTATGTCAAACACCATACAGAAGACATCATTGAAAGCATCGCTCGTGTTCTCCAGGATGACACTGATAAAGAAATCAAAGCATCTCCTTTCATTGCCGTAGAGGTGGATGACACGTCAGACATTTCCAACAAGTGCAAACTCCCTGTCATTATCAGATATGTTAATAAAAAAAGCAGTGCATGTGAACGGTTCCTTTTCCTTTTTTGACGTGAGCTCAGATAGAGATGCACGAGCCATAACATCTGTTGTGATGAGAGCCATTGTGAACTACAGTCCCAAAGAAAAACAAATTTGTCAGACTTACAATGGCGCAAGTTGCATGAGTGGTGAACACGTAGGAGTGCAGGCTTTAGTAAAACCTACTACCCCAATGCGTTATTCATCCATTGTTATGCTCATAAGCTTAATTTGGTTTTAGCACAAGGTACAAATAACATTCAGACATGCACTGTTTTTGCAAGTATCGATGCCTTTCACAACTTTTTCTCACGCTCATGTAAGAGATCAGCATTTCTACGTGAAGCTGATGAAGCTGTGCGTGTGCCAGGCGGCTCTGCTGTGAGGTGGAACTTCAAAAACCATGCAGTACATGCCATCCATGAAGGACGCAAGTCTCTCTGTTTGGCTTTCCAAAAGATAATGAAAGATCCGGGATGGGACAAAGAAACCGCTGCACAGAGTGCGGCCTTGAAGCAAAAGCTTGAGGATTTTGACTTTATCTTCCACCTCGAAGCATTCCAGTCCATTTTCGGTCTCACAGAACCGCTCTTCCAGGTTTTGCAAAGTAAAACTGTGGACATCAAAAATGCCAGGAGCAGAGTAAAAGTGCTCTCGTTGATCTCAAAGTTTTAAGAACAGACGAGAAGTTCAGTGTCATTTATGGAATAATCCAGCAGCAAGAAGGATGTGAGGACACGCATGCATCTTACCAACGTCTTTACTTTCAGATTGTTTACAGTATAATACCTCACATGACCCAAAGATTTGCAGATATGGAGCACCTGAACTTTCGGATATTGGATCACACATCATTTGTATCTTTTTGCAAGGCCACTGCTTTTCCTTACAGCCAGTTAACACAGCTGATGAATACAGAAACTAAACAATGAGCAGCAGACGCTTTACTGCAACAAAATGCTTCACAAGCCACCAGGGGAGCTGTTACAGCTACTTATTGAGGATAACCTACAGAGCACACTGTCTGAAGTCGACAAGTTGCTTCAGCTTATGCTCACCATACCAGCGACCAGAACATCAGCAGAACGCTCCTTTGTGCTTGAGAAATACGTGTGGACAGGACAGACTTGTGAACTTAGCCAAAATATCCATTGGCTCAGTTGTTGTGGAAGAACTTTCAGCCAGAGGGACATTTTACGACATGGTTATTGACCACTTTGCATCCATGAAAGACAGAAGAATGGCCTTCCTATTCAAGTAGGGTGAGTGAAATGTGCACAATTACTCCCCACTTTGTGGGTTAGCTGCTGACTGAACTGCTTATTTGAATCTGGGTGTGGAAATAGTTTTATTCTGGATGTGTGTTACTAAAGTCATATTATTGGATAGAAAATCAGCACTACAAATAGCACATATATGAGCCAGATTAACTGGTAAGAAAACTGTTCATCTCCTCTGCAGATCTGACTTTTTTGCCTTATGAATGTTAGATTAAGCATGGAAAGCTTCTGTGCTCTGATCATGATGCTGTAGGCCTACATGTGGCCTTAATATTCAATTAGAGCATCAAGCATAAAAGTCTCTGGATAGTTTGGGA
This sequence comes from Melanotaenia boesemani, assembly GCF_017639745.1. Classification (NCBI taxonomy): domain Eukaryota; kingdom Metazoa; phylum Chordata; class Actinopteri; order Atheriniformes; family Melanotaeniidae; genus Melanotaenia; species Melanotaenia boesemani. Next base: position 35,506,232 of record NC_055693.1, read on the forward strand.
ATGTTATTTTTTTTTCAAGTTTGAACTAAGGTGTTAGTGTGAGATTTTTGCATAAATTTAGAAACATAGCACAAACTCAGGTGTCCAAAGTATCCAAGATGATAAGAAACAGTATGTGAATATGTAGGTCAAGTCCTTCATATTATAAAAGCTCACATGCTCACATGATGGTGTCTGGGTCAGACCAGTCTTGACTGGGTGAGGTTGTTTGGTACCAGAACCACCTGATAACCCTGGGAAACCTCACTGATGGTGAGTCTGAAACTTTAGGGGACAGAAACACATCATCTGTGTTCTTTTTCAAACAAACTGGAGCTTTGGATTGAAAGCATTAAAGAAGACTGGATATTGGACCCAAAGATCAGCCTGGACTTTCAGAAGCCCATGAGGCCTTCAGGTCTGCTCATACAGGCTGCTGCACATCTGCATCAATGTTTCCTCCTGCTCCAGCTGCTCGAAACTCCTGATATGTCCAAAGCTTTTAAATCAACGTAATTTCTTACCAATGTGATTCAAAACCCATTCTGATTTTTAAGCTTCATGATTCTTTTTCTTGTATTTTTTATTTAAAATGTGGCACCAACTTAAACATCAATTAGTTAGAAAAGAGTATAAATTCATTTTAAGCAGAGCTGACATTGTGTTCCAGAAACTGTAAAACATTTCTGCCTGTATGATGTCTGAGTGTTTTTGTCAGTGTGGTCTCACCACAGCCGAGCTCGTCATCCTGGTTGTCACAGTTGACCACCCCATCACACTGAGCCGAAGCCCGGACACACTGAGATGAAGAACCACAGCGGTACTGTCCCACACAGCTGAGACCCACTGTGGGAGGAAATCAGAGGTTCTTCAGGTTAACACTAGCTATGTTTACATGGAGCACTTTCAATCCGATTGAATGTCCAATCAGAATAAAAATGTGTTATGTAATGAGAAGAGATATTGTTGTTCCATTCTTCCGAGACCCATATTTTATTCCCAGTAGAACGCAAACAACATATCAGACAATGAAACTGAGACATTTATAACATTTCATGGAAAATATCAACTGATTGTGAGTTTGAGGGCACATCTGTAAAAAGTTGGAACAGAAGCAACAAAAGGCTGGAAAGTAATTAGTACAAATGCTTCTATTGGATCTCAGTGCTGCATCTGAAATGATGGATCACAACATCCTGTTACAGAGGCTTGAACATGTTATTGGGACTGAATGCACAACATTAGGCTGGTTTGAATCATATTTATAGATTCCAGCTTGTTAACGTAAACACCAGAGTAAGTCATGGAGTTCCTCAGGGTTCTGTATTTGGAGGGGAGTGTCCATGTAGTGTTGGCATCACTGATGTATGAATGGATATGGTCAGGCAGGTGATCTGTAGGAGTGGATTGGCTGCCACATTTCTATCAGTCTGCTCCAAGGCATCTGTGGCCACACATGCAGCTATGAGTGAATAATGGATTCGCTGTAAGGTGCTTCGAAAAGTGATAAATAAATTTAATACATTATTCTTATATTTAGGTAAAATTATTAGACATTATGTTTTAAATGTCCATTGCTATGCAGATGATACTCAGCTCTACTGAAGCCTAATGAAACCAATCAGATTGTTAGATTACAAAGACGTCTTAAAGACATAAAAACCTGGGTGACTCAGAATTTTCTCCTTCTAAACTCAGACAGACTGAGGTTGTTGTTGTTGGACTTGACAAACTCAGGAAGACTCTCGAGCTATGGAACTACTCTGGATGGTATTACCTTGGCTTTCAGTACTACAGTGAGGAACCTTGTTATTCTGGACCAGGATTTGTCCTTTGACTCACATTTAAAGCAAGTTTCTAGAACCACCGTCTTCTATCTACATAGCATTCTGTCTAAGAGTGATGTGGGAAAACTGGTCCATGGAGTTGCTTCTTCCAGATTGGATGATTGTAATCCCTGAATATTGTTATGCAGCAGAAATGTTCTGAAAAGTCTCCTTCCCTCTGTTTAAAAAGCTCTTCTGTTTAGTTGAGTCTTTTATTTTGAAGTTTATAAAGCTGTGTATTAGCTCTGGATGTGTCTCACTCTCTTTAAGCATGCCACATACAGCCTCTTTGAAAGAAGAGGAGTTTGGATCCGTTGGTTTAGCTAATTTTAGGCCAATTTCCAAACTTCATTTTATCTCCAAGGTTTTAGAGAGAGTGGATGGACATGGTTTGACTTAAATGTCTTAAAATTAAACGAGAACACAGCAGAAATGGTAAGAACTTATATAGCGCTTTTACCCAAAGCACTTTAGGTTACATTCACACACTGATGGTGGAAGCTGCCATGCAAGGTGCTAACCACGACCCATCAGGAGCAATTTGGGGTTCAGTGTCTTGCTCAGGGACACCTTGACATGAGCTCACTGCCCTGGGATCAAACCCGCAACCATTGGGTTACAGGACAACCACTCTACCCACTGAGCCAGGCCATCCCATAGCTGTCTGGTCTGGTCACCCTGAGCTGGTTCAGGTCTCTTGGGCCACTAGCACCTCACAGAGGATCCCATGCCAGGAACCTTGGTGTGATTGTGGATGGTGCTTTTAAGCTGGACGAACAAGTCAGCTCGGTGTTTAAGTCTAGCTTTTTCCAGCTAAGACTTATTAGTAAAGTCAAGCCTAATCTAAGCAAGAGACCTTGAAAAAGTCATCCATGCTTTTATTTCTTCTTACTTAGACTACTGTAACTCCCTGTATGTGGGAATCGAACAGTCAGAGCTTCACCTCCTGCAGCTTGTTTAAAATGCAGCCGCCCGTCTCCTCACTGGGAAGAGACGTGAGCACATAACTCATAGGTTTTTCTCCCTGGTTCTGGTTCTGATGGAGGTCTCCTTAGCTTGGTCATTATTTGTTTATAAAACCATTTATTATGATATAACCGGTTTAAATCAGACTGTGTCTTGAGGATTTTTGCTGTGTGTTGGTTCTTTACAAACAAAACTGAATGATTCTTGCTTTGTTTGTTTTTTCATGGAGAGCTCGTTGCTTCCTCTTGACTGTGTTTGCTGTTTGACTTTGGTAAGTAAATCAGGTGTACTCCTCAGACAACAGCAGAATAACCGGCAGCACTTCCTGATATTTATCAAGATTAATACAGTTTAATATATATTATCTCTATTGTTCATCTTTGTGACATTTGCTCTTACAGCACTCTATGAATACTTTTATTGACTAGTTTCTCATTGACAGTCTGAATTATCTCATATTTATACTACAAAAAAAAAAAAAAAAATATATGCACTGCCTCTAGCTCTACATGACAGCACCTGGTCCAACTGGACTCAAAGCAGTCTGACTACCACTTAATTATGACGTCCATCTTGTTTGAATTCTTGCTTGTGTTGTTCTTACTCTCAAATGTAAGTCGCTTTGGATAAAAGCGTCTGCTAACTGACTGTAGAATAGAATAGAATAGAATAGAATACTCTAACACAGTGTTTCTCTATCCAGGTCCTCAGGACCCCTGTCCTGCATGTTTTAGAAGTAGCCCTACTTTAACATCAGAATTAAATGAACGGTTCATTAACAGGCTGCAAAGAACTTGACGAAGAAGTTCATTAATATGAATGAGGTGTGTTTGACTAGGAACCTGTCTAAGACATGCAGAGCAGGAGGTCCTGAGGACCTGAACTGAGAAACACTGCTCTAACAGAATTTCACCGAACAAGGCACATGATGGATTTATAAATGTTAACTTGAACCCTGAAAATAATTGTGTAACAGGTAAGGACTCCATGAAATATTGATGGAGCACAGGCATTACATGCTGCAGTGGCTTCATCAATGTTTGGAGTTAACACAAGACTGAGCAGCTTACCTCCAAGACCGATGCTGAGAGCAAGAGTGATCCCGGAGATCAGGCAAAGAGCGATTAGCAGCTCGAAGCGATGGGCAAGCACTCTGGTCTTCCAGCCTTTTTCCAAGTCATCCTCTGTGGAGGAAACATAGTCGTAGACATTAACAGTGTGGATGTGGATGTATATGAAGAATAAGAACACTTCAACATGTTGACAGGAGAGTTGCTGGTTCTGACACACAAACACCTGAGAGAGCCATGCTCTCTATCTGTAACGTTTCTGTATTAAGTCCCCATTATTACCCATTTCAATGGTTCTGATTGGCTCTGCTCTTTTGTTTCTTGCTAATGTGATTGGCTGTTCCCACTGTCACTCACTCTGTTCAACAAGCTAGCAAGTCTGGCTAGCACTAGCTAATAGCAGAAAGCAGCACTAACGGTGGTTGTGACTTCAGTCAGAACTTCAGGAGCAAAGAAAACAAAGGCCATCAGGAGTTACTTTAGAGTGAGTCAGCATGAACGTTTAAGTCACAAAGAAATGATTTTCTGATTGCTATGTAATCATTAATAATGGTGAAAGAAAACAGACTGCACAGTGGTGTGGTGTTATATGGATGGATGGATGGATGGATGGATGGATGGATGGAACTAATGTCTTGTCTGGACAGTACTGATGTGAAATAAATAGATCAACAGATGTCTTCAGATCGTAAAATTACAGGAATCATAAAGTAAAATAATTTTAGCCAAAAAACTAAACAAAACCTTAATGTCAATCCCTAAATAGAATTATTTATTACAAACTTCTTGTTCAGATTTTCTATAAATGTAATTACATGATAAATGTTTATCATAAATACAAGGAAGCACTTGTCTTCCAGGGACCTCTGTGGGATGCGTTTATGTCCCTACCAGTGTCGGAGCCAAACCTACACCCTTGTGTGATGGTTTCAGAAGATGCACTAACAGAATCAACTCCTTCAATGAACCACTTTTGACCTTTCTTAAAATCTTGTGAACTTTCTTTACAAGGTCTTTTCTTTCTACACTGAATAAATTAATGAAACATCACAGCAGCTACAGAATGTAACTGAAAACCTTTTCCTTAGGTGTATCATAAGTTCATTTGAGACAAATGTACTTTCAGCCAAGTCAGGCTGTGTGTTGGTAAAATATCTTCAAGATAACCAGACTGTAAGTCTTTGACTTTCCCACTGATTCAAGGCGCAGAAAATCCCTGCAGCACATTCGGTCTCACCATTTAAAAAGGGCTGCACCTTGGTGATGGGCATGGTCGGGCTGGGTGAAACTGGAGGCTCGGGTTCTGCAGGTTTGGCTGGAACCTTTTCTGATTGGACGTCTGCAACGAAGCTGTCGAGGGGGCTGACATTCACAGTGTTTGGGGTCTCGACAGTGGGGAGGTCCTCCTCTGTCACTGACACCACCTCTATCTTCAACTGGTCTGGTTGTTCTTCTGTCTGGAGTCCCTAAATAAAAAGTTAAAAGGTAAAAAAAAACAACACTTTTTTTTTAAACAATATTTTAAACTACAGTTTGCAATAATCCACAGATGTTTAACATGAATGAAAAGTAATGCCAACAGTTGTGTGAACAGGACAGAAACACTCAGACTTCTTCCCAGTGGTGCAAAACAAACAACAACCAGCTGGATTTATGACTAACAAACAGACCACAGGGTTTGTGAGACTGAAAGGTTAACAGACCTGGAGCACCACAAGTGACTGTTGTTACAACCAGGCTCACGGTTATAACAAAACCACGCCGAACAACCAAGAAAACCAATTATAATTATTTATTAAACCAAAATTAAGACAAATTAATATAACCATGAAGTGTGATTGTCTGCAAAATCAGTAATGTCAGAGCATGCTTGGTTGTGTGTATAAATATAATGAATGCAGTGTTGTATGATGTAAAACTAAATCAAACACAACAACGAGGTGCAGCGGCACAGGTGCGGCCTGGGAGCGGAGCAAGGAAAGAAGAGCCCGATGCCGATCGTAGCCAGGTCTTTTATACGCACCGCCGAATACCCCAGCTGCACCTGCACACAAACATAATTAACCCAGCCACAAAGCAGAAGGGGTCATAACACCCCCCATGAATGAATGAACCATTCATGAATCCCCATGAACCACCGAAACAAAACCAAAACACCAAAACAAACAAACAAAAAACACAAACATGTACAAACACCCAACCAAATTCACCCTCACCATCACCTCCACTGGCACCTAAAGGGGAAGAGAGGGTGAGAACCAGGGCAACCACCATACACCAGTGAACCCACAGACTAAACCACAGGAGCTCTCGACAATGCGTCAGCCCTAACAATATCACGCCACGTGTCGTGCCAAGGCTCTTATCCCCGACACAATTTGTTTCCCCTGTCTCGGGAGCGCGCACTGCCGCTCAGCAGCGTATGGTCGCTTATGATGATGGATTTCACCACGCAAACAAACGAAACAACGGCATAGGAGTGTCCTGAATAATTTTGCTGGAATTTTTGTTATTTCAGCGAGGATTTCTAGCGGCATTGAATATTAGATTTGTCTCCATTTTCGTAAGTTTGCTACTGTTTGGCTGACGAATTCTAGATCTCGTCACTAAATCAGTCCGCCCGCTTCACAGTAAAACAACTAAGCTCTCTTTTATATATATCCAAATCGCGGTTTTCGTAACTAGTCAACTTCTTTTTGTCGCTATGTCCATTCACCACATTGTTAGATATGAATAATGAAGTTTAATAAGTGATAAGCGATCCGTTGATCCAGAAAACCCGATTATTACACGCATTTATATATAATAATTAATACTTGCCAGAAAAACTTTGCACTTATACAATTTTTAAGGTACCTGGAAGTTAATCCATCATACTGCATAGGTTACATTCTGTCATCACGTCTTTCAAGCTCAGTCTCTTCTCTTACACAAGCTGTTTTCACACAGTTTATCATATTTGATCATTTAAGTATGGAAAAGTTCACACTTTCTTCACAAAAGCTGACAGCTGCCTATTTAGTCTATAGACAGAATATGAGAGAAGTTTGGCATTCATATGCCAAAATGTAAAGATGTCACACATTCTAGCAGCCTGAAAATAATGGGCTGCAAGAATCTGTGTCCCCTGCCTTTAAAGCATGAAATATATCTAATCTTCACAATATTCTGTCTATTTGTACTATGGATCATGGCTAACATCTGCTGTGAAGGAGATCCATTAATGTCTACAAATATTAAAGTTAGACAGGGGGTACATATTCTAGCAGCCAGTGTGACTCAGTCTGCAAGAATTTCTACGTCTGCTTATAGTTTGTAATATATCCCACCATCAGATGCTTTCATTCATAAATACGTTATACTTAAAATATGCAGTTAATATAAGGAAGTTCTTCTTTTTTTGCTTAATAAAGTCTTTTAATATTCAACATTGTCAGAAAGCTAGTGATTTTTGATGTCCTTAGTACAAACAAACTGTAGCAGATCAGACTTTATTTGTCGAACTTTTTTTGGGGGGGGCAGCTATCTATAGTTAAGAGATGGGCATTTTCAATTTGTTTCTATGGCACAACATTTGCAGTGTCTTGACACCTTTATTTAACTTTTCAAAACAATTTATTAACTATATACATCCCAAAAAATAATGTACACCTAAAGCAACATATGAAAACAATAATTATTATAGTTAACACTGAAGCTGCATTTGAGAGCAGCTCATCCCCCTTCACTTTTCAGTGAACACAAGCTGGGCAAACAAAAGTTTCCTGTGGTGATGGGCTTCCTACACAGGTCTGGTGAAACCACCGCAGACAAATATCACACAGGATCTGAAAAAGACAATTGTTTTCAAATAATAATCTCATACAATTTATGCATGCAAAGTATGAAGGCCAAATGGTGCAAGCCAACAAGAGTAATATTAATCTAATGATCTAGAGTAGTAATAATAACATCTCAACATATAGAATTTACTATTCAAAATTCACAGTTGCTCTTTTTTCTTACCCAGTCAATGTCTGTCTCATGCTCCTTTGTCCCACAATAGAAGCACAAGTCATTTAGGTCATCTGTTTAAAATAAAAGGAGCTGAAATTTGACTTGTCTCACATCTGTTGAGGTCTATGTTTTTGTAACAAAAGTAATATGGATGTTTCATTAATATGTTCAAAGTAAGCAATATTAGTTGAGACTTGAAATCATGTAAGTTGTTGAGTCTTAATCTAAAGCAAAAAGTGCTATGATGGTCAGGGTTTTAACTGACTGTTGTCTGTCTAGTATAGCATATAACTAACCAGTCTGTAGGAGGAGAGTGACAGCTATTTCCATCCTGTATCTGTTGATGGCCTGTTGGGTAGCACTGAAATGAATTCTCTCATTTTGTAGGATTTTTTCTGCAAACTGAGAGAGTAAGTAAATCAAAGTTAAAACGTGGTGACAGATGCTTCACCAAAAGCCGATTTATTGGCTTTCTCTGTGTGTGGGGGGATATACCTTCAGTGAAAACACTCCACATGAGGTGCCATCTGTTTGGAAGGGGTGTTCGACTGTGTCACATGTCCACCTTGACACATTGCATCCCTTGTTTCTAAGGAAAGCCCTACAAAAGTACAAAACAAGTCCATCATTACTACACATTTGACAAAAGTATTCATACATAGCAGATTATACCCACAAAACTATATACAGATGTGCTTCAAAGTTTAAATACCCTTTCATTAAAGAAAAGACTAAATTAACTGTAGTCATTCAAATGACAAGAATCAGCAAAAAGTAACAATAATTAAAATTTACGAATTTTAAATTCAGTAAAATAGGTTATTGATTTTAGATTGTAGTTTAGAAAAAAAAACAGACAGATTAAAGCACCTTTCTCATGAACAGAGGGCCAAAATACCTTTTAAAAGATGAAGAAGTCTTATAGAACATTATTGAAAACACTTGATTGCAGTGATCACCTCAATGTTTTGCTCAATAAAAATTTCGTTCATGAGCCCAATTATGCTCATTTGTTTTTTTGGTTTTTGTTAATTTTATTATTATTATTATTATTATTATTATTATTATTATTATTATTATTATTATTATTATTATATATTTTCATATATTTCTGTCAAAATAATTCAAAATCAATGTCATGAGTTACATGAAATATGTATATACCTTTTTTTTTTTTGTTAATTTGACTGGTTTCACTGGCAACAGATTTTTTCCACTTTTAATGGGAGGGATGGAAACTTTCAAACACAAGTGTATATGCATGTGGGTGAAACATATCTTACCTTGTTCTCTCCAAACATCGCTTTATATTTTGTTTGGACTCTCCCAGAGGATCCATTAGCAGGGATCTTTTTTCATGTGGATAGATAGCCTGAAAAAAAGAGTTATATAAAATTTACATAAGTTTTGCCTGTACTACAGGTATGTTTTTTAATTTCTGTAAATACCGCCAATATCCAGTGATGGTTTTGATTTATGATCCCCAAAAGAATGTGGTAGTCCAGGGGTTTGATCTGCAAGGAATTAAACAAAGAAATAAAAGTTAGCTGTCGGTAATACTAAATATAAAATATAACAAAAATATGTTCCATAAAAGTATTTGCTATTTCAGGTTTACCAAAAATACTCTGCTTTTAAGAGTACATCCAAGTTTGCAATAAAACAGATATAGACCTTAATTCTTGAGGATTTTCCTTGCCATATTGCCGTCATTGCAAAAGAGTCAATCACAGCTGCTTTTTGTGTGTTTTGGGCGTTGTGATCCCTCACAATGATTGACATGTATGCATTGATAGCCTGTAAAAACATATTTCATCTGAAGGTTAGAAAGGAATTAGGTTTATAGTAAATTTAGAAAGCAGTTAAACTCTAAAGCCTAAAGGTATACCTCACTTTCCATCTCCATATTTGGTCCAATTTGGGATATGTCCCAATAAAACATTTTGTATGCCCCCACTTTGGACAGGAGGACATGGGAAACATTTCCAGCCCAGGCATCTCTGACGTCTGTCAAAAATAAAAAAAAATACAAAAACATTCAAAATTGTTACTTATGGGAATTAATGAATGAATTATGCAAACATTTTAGGGGCTAAATACAATTTAACACTAAATATAAGTTTTCTTGTCTCAAGTAAATTTGTATGCATTCATGTATGCAGTATGTATGTATGTATGTATGTATGAAGTTAGTTAATTAGTTTATTAAGTTAGTACTTACACTTCTCTGCTACAGTTTTTGTGTGTCTGGGAGTGAAAGCAGGCGATGGGGGAGCTGGAGCTGCAGGAGAAGTTGGAGCTGGAGCTGATGGTGGAGGAGCTGGAGCTGCGGAGGCAGTTGGAGCTGAAAGTGGGGTAGCTGGAGCTGCGGAGGGTGTCGGAGCTGGAGCTGGAGCTGATGGTGGAGAAATTGGAGCTGATGGTGGGGTAGCTGGAGCTGATGGTGGGGTAGCTGGAGCTGATGGTGGGGTAGCTGGAACTGAGGAAGGTGTAGGAGTTGGAGCTGGTGGTTGGGGAGCTGGAGCTGTGGGGGGAGTTGGTTGGTTCCTAAGATTTTTGTGTGGAACTCTGGGGACGGGGTCAAAGGTGAGCTTCAGCTGGTCAACATTGATCCTTGGATAGATCACTCCTTTCTGATCTTGAAGGTCAGCACTCTTTCCCTGCATGGCCACAATAGTAAAAGGCCCTAGGAAGCTAGCTTCCAGCTTACCCCCTTTTCTGCTACTATTTCGGACATTTTTCCTCAAAACCTTGTCCCCTACTTTCAGCTCAGGCTGTTAATCAGGTTTTATCTTGCCCTTTGTTTTGTCATGACCTTTTGAGAGGTTTTCCCTGACAACCTCCAAAAGTTTAGTATGTCGCTCAATGTTCACAGAGATTTCCTCTGCTCCAACTGCCTCCTCAACAGTGTTGTCAATCTTTGAGGAAAGCACAAAATGTTAATTGTTTAGAATCTTTTCAGTGTTTTGTTCTTATTATATTATGTATTTGACTGAAATGATAAATTACAGAGAATGAATAGAAAAAACACATTTTGTCTGTGTAATAAGTTCTTCAACAGAACATTTGCTATTGCTACTTGATAAATCATTGGAAGTGTACTACAATAATAGAACATAGTTGTTACAATACAATTTCTTTTTACCATTGTTGTTTGTAATATGTAAAGCACTTTGTGCTACCTATGTTTGAAAAATGCTTATAAATGAAATTATGTCTCATAGATATTCATGTGGTTGCTGCTTTATGTGAAACTGGTAATGTGTTTATTTGCATATGTAGCAGGTAACAGAGTTTAACAAACATGTGAAGTATCTGACCAATCTACCTCAAGATGCTCTGGAATTTCAGAGGGATACCGAGCCTCTCGTCCAAACATGAGGTAGTATGGTGAGTATTTTGTGGTCATCTGTTTTTTGGTACGAAGACCAAACATTATGGGATCCAGGAAATCATCCCATTCTTCTAGGTGGCGGACAACCACTTTACTCAAGGCTCTGCAAACAAATTAAAAAAAAAAAATTAAAAGTTTAGTTGTAGGATGGCTATTGGATAAAAATTCCTCCACATAAACATGTTATTAAAAAGGCAACTTAAAAAAATTTAAGTAAATATGTATTCATTAGTTGTATGAAAAGTTGCAATGTTGTATGGAAAAGTAAAGGACTTACCTCTGAATCGTCCCATTCATCCTCTCAACCAATCCATTGGTTTGAGGATGATATGGAGAGCAGAGGCTCCTTTGGATGCCCAAGGCACCACACACTTCTTTGTTGATCTGGAGTATTAACAATGAATAAAACATTTTTGGCTTTTAAGTTATTTCATTTAAATTTTGGAAGTTTAAAATGGCCATGTTTACCATTTAATACATTTATATTGTACAATTTGCTTTAAGCATGTTTACAGTGTTGTGATAGGACAAAGGTACTAACAGAATTAACAAATTCTCTCCCCTGGTCGGTCAAGATTCTTTTGGGGGCTCCAAACTGATAAACAAATTTCAGTATGCACTCCGTCACTTCACTGGCCGACTTAGATTTCAGTGCATACGCCTGTGGCCATTTCGTGAAATAGTCCACCATGACGCAGATGTACTGATGTCCACTTTTTGATGCCGTTAATTTCCCAATAAGATCCATGCCAACCAACTCAAATGGCTCAGAGACCTGTAATGAAGGTTCTTTTTTAGAAGTTTTTTCAAGTAAAAAAAAACTTTAAACACATTCTTGATGGCTTCAAAGACTGAACCTGAAGAAAATGCGTTTAAATAAATGAATAATGTACATTTTGAACATTCGTTAACAATGGTATAAAATTAGCAATATTAATTGACTTACTTTAATTGGCGTCAGTTTTGATGGCTTTTTAATTGATGGGCCACTGGCCTGACAGGCTGAGCACTGTGCAACCTTTAGAGTGTAATTTAATAATAGAGTTTTGTTAAATTAAAACATGCAAAAAATAGAGGAAAACTCTGGCATAACATCTGACATCAGTTTATGAATTGAGATATTAAAGTTACATACTTTAATATATGGGAATAAAAAAACAATTTCAATTTTTCCAGAATTATTACGTTTTATGGATGTTGCGTTACATACCCAGTTATTAATGTCCACTGACATGCCTGGCCAGTAGAACCTCTTAGAGATCGCGTCTCTGGTTTTGGTTTGGCCACAATGTGCCCCAGTTGCACTGGCATGGAAGTCATTAAAAATGTTATTGGCTTCCTCTGTGCCACAGACAACTTTTGTCTTGACAGTTTTATCAGTGCCTTTGTGACGCCAATAATACAACTCTTCATCTATATAAAGGAAAATAAATAGATTTATAGGTAGTCAGTTTAATTACCATACTCTAACGTAAAGCTAATAATAAGAAAAGACGCTCAATCGCCTTACCTTCAATGTCGTAAAGGGATGCTTTTCGTCTCAGCAAAAATTTGTCTCTTTTTGTTAAGAGAGACGGGTATGTCCCGTTAAGTTTGTATTGTAAAATGTTTTTGTACTCCTCTGGATTCATTTTGTCCTCAAAATGAAGAATAGAGTATTAACTGCTAAGTATCAAAAGTCCTGCAGCACGCTGTGTACCGTGCCACGAACCCAACTAATTAGCATAAATAGGCTAATTGAACTATTAGGCCATGTCCGCTAAGTTTGCTGCTCTTACAATGAACAAATGAGGATGAGTTACTTTTAATTGATTTCGAAATGTTATTTCATTTTTTGATAATATTAAGAAAGCCTGTAAAGATTGACATACAAATTCCCTGTAAATTAAAACTTATGATACTAAAATATAAAGATAATCTTAGCAAAAGAAAAACATTATTTGTGCAGAGTTATACTGGCTGCTAGAATCAAATAAAGAGTAAACCAAATCATATTGACTGCAGTATTTTGGTATGACATAAGGTAGTCTACCTATGAATAAAAACATCTGATGGTGGGATATATCATAAATAATATAAGCAGGGGATACGAATCCTAGCAGACTGATTCACACAGAATCTGTACCCCCTGTCTAACTCTTCTATTTCAAAACATAAATGGATCTTTTTCACTGCATTTATTAGCCATGATCCATAGTACAAATAGACAGAATATTGTGAAGATTAGATATATTTCATGCTTTAAAGGCAGGGGACACAGATTCTGGCAGGCTGATTCACACAGGCTGCCAGAATATGTACCCCCTGTCTAACTTTAATATTTGTAGACATTAATGGATCTCCTTCACAGCAGATGTTAGCCATGATCCATAGTACAAATAGACAGAATATTGTGAAGATTAGATATATTTCATGCTTTAAAGGCAGGGGACACAGATTCTTGCAGCCCATTATTTTCAGGCTGCTAGAATGTGTGACATCTTTACATTTTGGCATATGAATGCCAAACTTCTCTCATATTCTGTCTATAGACTAAATAGGCAGCTGTCAGCTTTTGTGAAGAAAGTGTGAACTTTTCCATACTTAAATGATCAAATATGATAAACTGTGTGAAAACAGCTTGTGTAAGAGAAGAGACTGAGCTTGAAAGACGTGATGACAGAATGTAACCTATGCAGTATGATGGATTAACTTCCAGGTACCTTAAAAATTGTATAAGTGCAAAGTTTTTCTGGCAAGTATTAATTATTATATATAAATGCGTGTAATAATCGGGTTTTCTGGATCAACGGATCGCTTATCACTTATTAAACTTCATTATTCATATCTAACAATGTGGTGAATGGACATAGCGACAAAAAGAAGTTGACTAGTTACGAAAACCGCGATTTGGATATATATAAAAGAGAGCTTAGTTGTTTTACTGTGAAGCGGGCGGACTGATTTAGTGACGAGATCTAGAATTCGTCAGCCAAACAGTAGCAAACTTACGAAAATGGAGACAAATCTAATATTCAATGCCGCTAGAAATCCTCGCTGAAATAACAAAAATTCCAGCAAAATTATTCAGGACACTCCTATGCCGTTGTTTCGTTTGTTTGCGTGGTGAAATCCATCATCATAAGCGACCATACGCTGCTGAGCGGCAGTGCGCGCTCCCGAGACAGGGGAAACAAATTGTGTCGGGGATAAGAGCCTTGGCACGACACCTGAACACCGTGCCCCGGCGCAACAGCGAGGGAAACGGCCAAGGCAAGACGCACATAACCCAACACCCCCCCCCCCCCCCCATCACCAACCGGATGACGCTCATAATAAGGTTTCAGCAAATTCTCATTGCAGAGTCGAGCAGGATTTTCCCTGCCTGGACGAGACTCACGGCGCCCAGCTCCACGGACAGAAACCTTCTTCATCCATGCCTGAGACCCCTCCAGCTGGTCCCTACGGCCCAACTCAGAACTCGGTAGTGGGCCCACACAGTCCATGAGCAGATGTTCAAAAGGCTCACCACCCACTGGAATAGGATAAAACGGTTCTGATGTAATGGTCCGATTGGGTTTCCCGGTTAGCTGACAGACATGGCACATTTCAATAAAAGCAGACACATCTTTTTTCGCCCCCGGCCAGAAAAAACGCCTGCGGAGACGCAAATATGTTTTCCGCACACCACAATGACCAGTGTCGTCATGAGCAACTCCGAGGACAACAGTGCGAAATTTAGACGGAACCACCAGCTGAAACACAACATCACGCACCCAGTCGCCCACAAATGTCCACTTCCGGAACAACAAATCATCCTGCACAAAGTATCCACTTGCCACGCTTGCCATTTCCGCCCCCGGGACAGCAAGACCAAAGGCCGCTGTCAAAGATGGATCAACACGCTGTTCCCGGACCCACTCCTCGTGAGACACCTCAAGAGGAAAATCCGCCACAAACAAAACAACGTCCTCCCTCACAGCGACTGCTTCCAACGAAGCCGCACGCATAGCACGCGTAACGGCACACGCTGGAAACACCCCAGGAGGCGGTGACAACCCACCCCCCTGAACAGACGGACACAGCGCAACCACAGGGGAGGCTGCCTCACAAACACCACTGCCACCAACAAGCGAACCAGCTGCGCGCAGCAAGAAAGGAGCAGCCGACCAAACACGGCCGCCTGCCAGGCCATTCCCCAAAATGAAATGAATTCCATTTACGGGCAACGCGGGTCGCACACCCACGGACACTTCCCCAAGCACCAGTTCACAGTCCAAAACCACCCTATGCAACGGAGTAGGCAACGTCGTCAAGCCCATGCCACGACTCAAAACATAATCACCTGTAGCCGAACGGGAAGAGAACGGTAGGACCGAACATACGACATACGAATCATACGCTCCCGTGTCCCTCAGAATCCTAATAGGAGTCTTCGTGCCACCCGTCAAAGACACAAACCCATCCCGAATAAAAGGGGCATACGAAGTCAGCGCGTCGGGGACATGCAAAGGAAATGAAGTACACACACCAGCATCGGCAACAGGAGAAGCATCCGGAGATGCAAACGCGGCCGGATGAACATTCCGATTCGAGGTTTTCCCCTTAGACGACAACACAGGACAATCCCCCTTCCAGTGGCTCCTCTCACGGCAGTAGTGGCACACGTCCGCCCCGTCACGCCAGTCAGGCGGCCCATCCCAACGACGCACAGACGCGGCCCGGCGCTCTCCACGCCCTCTGCCCGGGAATCCATCGCCAAACACAAGCGGAGACTTATGCGTCAAAACATAATAATCTGCAAGCGCCGCGGCCACAGCCACCGTCCCGGCCTTTTGCTCACAGATGTAAAGAGCCACCGCGTCCAGCACCGAGTTCTTCAGCTGTTCTACCAGGATCAATTCACAAAGCTGTCCAAAATCCTTGACATTAGCAGCCGAGCACCATCGTGTAAAAAAGTAACCTCAAATCCCGAGCAAACTCCAGGTAACTCTGCTCAGAACCCTTCCTGCACGTCCGAAACAGCTGTCGGTACGCCTCAGGCACTAATTCATAGGCTCTCAAAACAGCCGCCTTTACCTTAACATAATCCCGGCTATCTTCCGCAGACAACGCAGAAAACGCCTCCTGGTCGCGGCCCACAAGGACACACTGCAACAACAGCGTGCATGCAGAACTGTCCCACTTACGCGCCCCGGCCAGACGCTCGAAAATAAAAAAAAAAGAGTCCGGATCACTCTCTGAAAACACCGGCAAAAGGCTCAAATTACCCATAACATCAAAAGCGTCGGTGGACGAACCAGACACCGCACCCTCCGCAACATCCACGCACCTGCTCTCCCGAACAGCCTCCAATTTCACCCTCTCGATCTCAAACTGCAGCCGTAACAACTCTTTCTGCTGCTCAAACGTCAAACCAGGAGGCAACAAGGTCGCATCCGACAAAGACACCGATGGCTTTGCCAAAAAAACGCCTCTCTCACTAAGATTAGCAATTAAGATGGCCTTAAAATCCTCCTTAAGGCGTTTGCTATCAATCTCGACGTCATAATGTCGGCCAATCTCCAGCAGTTGATCCTTAGTACAGTCATCCAGAAACTCCACAGAGGGAGAGTCAAAAAAGTCAGTGACATTCACCATAATGTCACCCACACAAACAAAAAGAAACCCCACCAAGGCACGAGAAAACGCCTACCACAATGCACCAACCAGCCGCGGCAGGCCGAAAGCCCCGCTACCTTACCTGCCTAGCCAACCTTACCTAACACCAGGCCCCACCCTAGTCTTCACGCAGGTCAGCGGCGGGTACTTAAGCACCAAAAACCAGCGGGAACGTGAGGCAATCAATGCAGATCACCCCCCAAACCCCGCGGACGTGCTCCCGAGATCACTGCTTGGGCAGCGAACACTAGCCGCGTCTCCGCGACACTAAACAACAAAACAAAAAAAACAGACGAAGCCCAAAGGAGCAACGCCTCTACACCTAACCGGGGCACCGAGCCTGCAAACGACCGGCTAAGCCGCAAATTGCAAACAATCAACTCACCCTGGCCAAACAAAACTCCACTCCCAGCCAACGACGTCACCGTGGCGCTCTTCCCTCCGCTAAAAAGACAGCCGCTCGCGCCAACCACCAAGCAAAGAACAACCAAAACAGACCACCCAACGCAAACTCAAAAGAACAACCACGGCGCACCAAACGAGGACACCAAAAACCCGAGAAAAACAAGGACGAGCCCCCATTTGTTACAACCAGGCTCACGGTTATAACAAAACCACGCCGAACAACCAAGAAAACCAATTATAATTATTTATTAAACCAAAATTAAGACAAATTAATATAACCATGAAGTGTGATTGTCTGCAAAATCAGTAATGTCAGAGCATGCTTGGTTGTGTGTATAAATATAATGAATGCAGTGTTGTATGATGTAAAACTAAATCAAACACAACAACGACGTGCAGCGGCACAGGTGCGGCCTGGGAGCGGAGCAAGGAAAGAAGAGCCCGATGCCGATCGTAGCCAGGTCTTTTATACGCACCGCAGAATACCCCAGCTGCACCTGCACACAAACATAATTAACCCAGCCACAAAGCAGAAGGGGTCGTAACACTGTACTCTCTTCATTTCTCTTCACACTGTACACCTCACACCTCCAATACAACTCTGAGTCCTGTCATCTGCAGAAATACTCACTTTTTTGGTGAGTCAAACAGAACAAATGTGTTAACACTAGCAGGTGTTAACACAAGGCTATGTTCACACTGCAGTAGTTTATAGGCATCAAAATGAAGTAAACTGTCGGTAATAACTGTTTTAACACAAGAGATGAGAAGCTCAATGCAGCTTCCCACCACCTGGTGGTGGTAGTGTGTCAGTTGGTTGTTCAACAAACTTCAATAAGCATAAAAAGACTCCGCTAGCTGCTAACCATCTACACTCGTAGGAAAGTAGGTGGAAATTTTAACAAAGAAAAAAGAGAAAGAAAGTGGGCTACAGATGCAGAAAACACCTGTCATGTGTGGCAACTCTTGAAATGACTCTAAGAAAAGTTTATTAAATAAATCGTTTAATTAAATGTTGTGTATTTAAATATATATACAAATTATACATTTATTTAAAGTTTATTCCATTTGAACATTTTATTTTGAATGCATAATTTATTTTTTTATCAAATGTCCATCTTTTTCCATTTCCATTCTTTTCATTTATTTGCTGTTAAGATCTAATGTTAAGTAGATTTTGTGCTTATCAACCTGACTTGAGCTTTTTTGTTTTTGGTTTTTGTATGCTCCTGGTTTTGTTCATGAGTTATTATCCTATCTTGTGCAGTTTCACATACAGGTGATATAGAAATGTCTTTGTGATGATCTCATTGAATCAATAATTAGTAGATCATGTGATAAAATTGAACCATGAGAGCATTTAGAGATCGTTTAATATTTTACATGCACTTTTGAAGTACGTCAGTTCAATGTGAAAACTGGATGAGCGACCAAAAACTGACTCCCCAGTTGTTGCTGTTAGAATTTCAGGTAAAAAACAACAAAAAACGACAATATGCATTTTTTTACATATTTTGTTTTTGGTGGCGCCACAGCTGAGTTTGGCCCAGGGCTCCAAATGACCTTCAACCGGTACTGTAACTTACTGTTGGTGGAGATGGTGTGACGTTGGCATCGGCAGCAGAATCTGTGAAAACAGAGATGGAGCAGTAAACGGAGCTGCAAAGGAAAAGTGAATGAAGCGGAAGAACAAAGAAAATGGAGGTGAGTAAAGAAAAAAAATGGTGGAAACAAACGGGTATCTCTCCAAAGAAGCTGGGAGTTGTGTCCAACGTACTGATGTCCACAAAGCTCTTCTTCATCCTGCCATCGTCCACATTCATCCGTGCTCTGTCCAAGACCATATTCCTCCAGCTACCTTCCTCTCTCTGCCCCCCACCCCCACCTTTCTCTGTGCTAATGGCTGCCCTCCTGCTACGTTGACACCTGCAGAGGGATATTCGAGCACCTGAGTGCTGCCTCAGGGAGGGGATCAGGTGACTCTGCACCTCCTGCTGTGGATCTGGTTACAGACTTCTGTGTCACCAAACAGTGGGGGTGGGGGGGTCGTTCATTGCCTGAAATCAACATCCAACTGCCTCCTGCAGATTCCCCTGCAGACAGCTCCAACACTTCACTTCAGACATGTCATCTTTTAGAGCATTAATTCAGCCAAACCCACATAAACACAACAACAACAATAATACACTTTATTCACGTAGCACTTTTAAAACAAGTTGTACAAAGTTCTTCACATAGCAGATAAAATCAATTAAAACAACCGCAAACAACAATACAATGGAAATGTAATCGTTCAGTTAAAAAGCAAAGTACAGTCTGTGACGCATCCAGGGACATAAACAATGCTGCAAAGTGTTTAACAAATTAAACAATTTAATGAAAGTAAAACAACTTGAAACAACAATATGAAACCAAATAAAGTTCTCAGTCAGAATTCACTTTAAGAAATAAATAACAGAAAGTTAAAAGGGTATCTGATAATGGTAAATAACAACAATAATAACAGCAATAACAAAGCGAGATCACAGAGTCCTTCTAGGTAGGAAGTGGGTGCAGGATCGGTTGGGGTTAACACTATTGCCCCTCCTGAGCTCTCCTTTGTGGGAAAGAGCCAGGTAGTTGCCTGTGTGGGAGTAGGATGAGTAGGTGGTGTAGTGGTTCTCCTCCAGCTTCTCGTTAAACAGACACTCATCAGAAAACTGCTCCTGAAGAGAAGAAAGCCAAAGAAAGAGTTGAAATTATGGGACTGTGCTGGTCTCGATGTTCATTAATTCTGAATGTTTGCACAAACAAAGTGACCCTCTTTCAGTTCTTTTTCATATCAGGACATAGTCTAGACCAGCTCCTGTTACGAAGTAAACACAGCCAGATAAACAGCACCTCACATTACTCATATTTTTTTACAACATTTTTGTTGTGATGCAACATTTAAAACCTGACTTAAAATGTGCACATTTTTACTTTTAAAAAGCAAATATATCAGTAAACAATTTAAATGAAAATAGTAATACACAGAGACTTGATTTTATGCTCTTTTAATGGACAAATAATGCTGGTTTATCCAATTCCTGTTGCAGGCCACTGCCTCTGTAGTACTTTTGTGCTCAGAAGTCGAGGACAAGTTGGCAACAGTTTTAAGCTTTTAAGCTGGTTAACTTGTTTATTCTTTATCCTTTTTTGTGATTATTTAGTTGCATAGGTATAAAGAATGAAATATAAATTAAACTAATCTAAATTCTAAATGTCTGCTGTTTTTTTCTGGTACTTTCAAAGTTCAGTTGCCACAATCATACATCACCAAATAAATTTAAAAAATGCAAAATAATACCAGACCATTTTCAGAATTTTCTACCACAGTAAGGTTAAAAATTTAACTGGTATGATGTAAGCCAGCTACAAACAATGCAAATGAATGGTGTGTTACAGCTACAGCTCTACTGGTGCTGTGGTGGTCGGATGTCCCCCAAATTAAACTCTGCTTAGGGCCCCAAACGATCTTATACTGGCGCTGATTTATGCTGGACACAGAAGGCGGATACTCAGACGGACGGACAGTTTCGTCCTTCTGCATCGCATAATTTGGTCCTTTTTTAGGGAGCTTAGCCATCCATCACTTGATGCAGAAAATGGAGCAATACCATTAGAAATCGTAGGAGCAGTGCTGAGCAGAATAGTTGATATGCGACCAGCTTAAGAAGCAAACCAGAAAAGAAGAAGAGGAACAGGAAGAAAAAATAAAGAAGTATGAAGATGAGGACAACAACTGTTGAAATTGTGTGAGCTTTTGAAGAAAGACTATGCGAGTGTTTAGGGCGTGTTAGGCGGCTGGAAACAACTTTAAAGTGACGCATTATTGCCAAACGTTGTCTGAAACTGAACTCTGAACTCAGCACTGCCCCCTAGTGGAGGAATTGACTCAATAACCATGGAAACGCAAAAGACACATGGAAATATGAGGACAGCAACATATGACAACGTTTGAAATGGCTGTCGGTATGTACGTATGTAAGGGAGCATAAATGGGTCTTACATGTCCACTTTGGTCTAGTCTGTCCAGGAAACCATTACATTAGTTATAGTTTTTAGTAAACAATGACACAGTGTGATCAGTCATGTTGATCATCTGAGGTTGGAGGTTCTGAATTTGGATTATAGAACATCCGGCTCTGTAGGAGTCTACATACCGTTCCATATACTTGTCCTTTTCCATTCATACAGAGGTACAATCCACTCTTGGTCCCTCTGATTCCCACCACTCCACGCTTCATAGCAGACACTTTCAGCCAACCTTGGAGGAGATTTAGACATGCATTAACAGTCTGCATCTTTCCAAGCAATTCCAAGCGATTTTATAACTTTTCTTGGTAAGGTAGAGCAATGCAGAGAAGCCATTACATGTATCAGGCTAATACAGCTTACTGTGCAAATGATTGGACCAAACTGAAGCAACTCTTTGTGCCAGCTGTTAGGAGTTGCCTACATTTTCCTTTTCATATGTTGTTCATAGGTCATTTTGTGCTTGAATCAGTGATGCATATGCATCTTTTGACCTTAAGAGCATATTTTACTGATTCATTATTTATTATCACATCTACACATCATTAACTGGTAAGTATTAACATGAGAAAATTATCAATAATTTGAAATGTTTGTTTTCAGTTCTGTACAAGTCTTCAGCCACCCCTCAGTTTTATATAATGTTGGTAAAATAGGAAATAGGTGCAGAGATTCAGTGAAACTGTCAAGGTTGTGGTTAAAGGAGGACTCTAATGTAGATGTGCTCAAAACAGAATGCTGCGTAAGACTGGAGGAAATTTCCAAAACCCAAAACAAAGACAGCACAGGGACCCCACAGGGCTGTGCCCTCAGCCCCTTCCTGTACTTTCTTTTCACTGCTTATTGTACCACCAGGCTCAGCATAAGCTCCATTCTTGAATTTGCCGAGGACACAACCATGTGGGTCTCATTACTAATAACAATGTAGAGATGAGGTGAAGACACTGGCCAGCTGCTGCAGGACAATAACATTTCTCTAAATGTCAGTAAAACTGAAGAGAAGATAAGGAGACAGCAGGGACACAGACATCCCTCCCATCTACATCAGCAATGCTGAGGTAGAGGGTCACTAGCTTCAAGCTCCTCAGGTCCAAGAAATGGGCTAACAATTACAGCATGTTTAAAGTAGGGGTTGGATTTGATTAAAAAAATTAATCTAACTAATTAGAGACTTTGTAATTAATTAATCTCGATTAGTCACATTTTAATAACATAATATTTGCCCAAAAAGGCACGATTTTTTAAAAATTTTAATGGATTTTAATGGACGACTGAAACAAATAATGGACACACACAGATTTAATCATCCACTAAAATCCATTTAAATGAAAAAATGGTTATTTTTGGGGCAAATATTGGTATGCAATTTAATTGTGATTAATCGAGATTATTTAATTACAAAGGTTGTAATTAATTAGATTACATTTTTTTAATCAAGTCCCATCTATAATTAATGTCCATCGTCAATGATCATGTCCGAGGTAAATTGTCTCAGAACCATCCCTGTCATCATAACCAATCAAAAATGTTTTCAGTATTCCACCAAGTCCTCTACTCCCAATAGTCCTAAACTCACTGACACCAATAAACTACCATACGATAAGACTGTTATAGAGCCCTTCAACATGGCTCTTTTGAATATCAGATCACTTTTGAATAAATCCTCTATCATTAATAATATGATTTTGGAAAACAAAATCAACTGTCTCTTTTTAACGGAAACAGGCTTGGCACTGACACACCAGTTATTCTCACTGAGGCTTCGTCACCAAATTTAATTTTTTTATTTTTGATCAGGGAAGGCCAGAAAAGTGGTGGAATTGCTCAAGTTGCTCACAGCTGAATTTCAACTGAACCAATCCAAACAAATAAATACATCTGAGCATCAAGCATTTGTTTTTTAGCAACCCACCTGTTTTATGTATAACAATTTATAGACCACCCAAGCCTCCCTCCTCTTTTATTTAGGAATTTCTGATCTTTTATCTACCATAAATGCAACAGGATTTCAATATCTGTTGATTTTAATTTACACATCAATAACAACTCTGAATCATATGCAAATGAGTTTTTAAACCTTTTAAACAGTACGTATTTAAGCAACATGTAACAGAGGACCCACCCTGTACCTGGTCCTAACCTATGGTCTGTCCACTGGTGTGTCCTCTCTTGTTGACCTGGCTGTGTCAGACCTCTACTGTGTGTTTTTTAACATCATCTGTTTTATCCAACAGGAGGCCCTAACAAGAACTGCAAGGAAGTGATATAAAGCTTCTGAAGTAGCTGCACATTTTATTGACATTTGCTCAGATTTTACCTGCATCGTGTGATTTTATTGTAAATTATTTTAACAGCAAACTGAAGTCAGCCACTGATGCTGCACTTAAAACCAAAACTATAAGATCCAAATGATCGTGGAGAAACAAAGAGACCAGAAACCTCAAAAGAAACTGCAGAAGAGCAGAGTGGAAATGGAGGAAATCAAAATTAACTATTCATTTAGAAAGTTTTAAGGAACATCTGAACAATCCCAATAAAACAGTTAAACAGGAAAGAACACTCCACTCTTCCAAAATTATTTCAGACAATAAAAACAACTGCAAATTCCTTTTCAAAACAATAGATCTTTTAATAAACACAGATTTTAACAAATCTGCCTTGACAGCATCAGATTCTGCATGTGAGGACTTTGTAGACCACTTCAGAAGTAAAATCAATGCTATTAGATCCTGTCTTTTATCTCAACAACATTTCTCTGATTTTAACAGATCTGAAGCTTTGCTTTTACCCAAGGAAACACTGAGGAGTTTTGTGCTGGATGATGCAAAGATTCTTGATCGAGTTTTTTCCCAACTAAACCCAACAACCTGCCTTATAGATCCAATTCCCACATGACTTTTAGAAACATTTTATGGTTTCGTTGAGTGTGAGCATATACACATAGTAAATTTCTCCCTTCAGATGGTTGTCTTCCCATCTGTCTGTAAAACAGCAGTGGTGAGGTCCCTTCCGAAGAAAAATAATGTAAATCCAGACATCGGTGTCTCTCACCAGGAGCAACTCCAGAATGGAAGAGAGTCCAGCTCTTCTCAAGGATAGTGGTTCCAGAGCCCAAGCCGTGCACTGAGATAAGTCCAACTATATCTAGCCGTAACCGCTCAACCTCGCGCACTAGCTCAGGCTTCTTCCCCACCATGTCTCTAGAGCTAGCTTCTGCAGCCGAGGATCAGACCGCCAAGATCCCTGTCTTCGCCTGCCGTCCAGCTCACACTGCCTTTTCGGGCTGAGCCCAAACGGGCCCCATGGGCAAAGGCCCAGCCACCAGGCGCTCGCCTCCATGCCCCACCTCCAGGCCTGGCTCCAGAAGGGGGCGCTGGTGATTCACGTCTGGGCAAGGGAAACCTGGACCCATCGTTTTTAGTCATCATAGGGGTCGATTGAGCTGCACTTTGTCTGGTCCCTCCCCTAAAGACCTGTTTGCCATGGGTGACCCTACCAGGGGCGTAAAGCCCCCGACAACATGGCTCATAGGATCTTCAGGACACACAAACACCTCCACCATGGTATGGTGGCGGCTCAGGGAGGAGAGTCAATCATAACACAGTATATAATTAAATTATAATGAGGAAGAAGAGGAAGTTGGCGGGACAGGGGCTACAAGGGCGAACCACTGATGCTAAATTTTGAGAAAGTTACTTTCATCTGTCTGCTAGGTTTAAGTTTTTGTGTTGATGTTCAAACACCAGAAGTTCACCTCATTCTAATGACTATTGCATTGTATTCTGTTATGTACAGCATTAAATGTGGTTATAAAATAAGAAAATGCAGCAATAAATATCTGTATGAGTTCATCTTGGAGTGAAATGTGTCCTTGAGATCAGTTCACATCAGTTTAACAGACCTAGATTCAGTCGGTAAAGATGCTGCAGAGGTTGGGTGTCATTAATATTCAGTAAAACAGACATTGTGGGGTTTTTAAAAATAAACATACAGATGAAAAATATTTAATAGGATAGAAAGACAATAACAGCAATCCCTGTCATTTGTTTAGAATGATGTTGAAATAAATGTTTTATATGTTGGTGTTGACAAACATACAATTATTGTGGCATTTATTACACGCTTTACTGGTAATTTCAGTTTGAGTCACAAAGTTTCCTATGCAAATGGAACTATCGCTTCCTTTTCCCCTCAGTGTACCAAACAATACAAAAAACTTCGGGCTAGCCTTCTCCAGGTAGAAGGAGCTTAAGAAGGAGAAAGATTTTAAAAGTGATGCTGAAGTTTACAGCTTTCTCCTCAACAAGTAGGTCAGTGGTGCTATCTAAAGGAGCCTAAAGCTAACTTTTTGTTAGACAGTAGCTGTGCCCCAATTCAGGGTCTGCACACTTTGAAGTGCAGGTTCGTCTGCTACAGACGTCACTGTGGTGCCATATACTGTCCCATTTCAAAGGAGCCTCCAAATCCACCCTACAAATCAGCACTTTGTTTGGCCTCAAACGAAGGCTGTTGGTGATGCATCCTTCACAGCCTCTTTTCTCCCAGAATTCATTGCGTACAAGATGGTGGCGAGTGAGCAAAAAAGCTCAAGAGTACTTTTTTGTTGTTGTTTTTTTAAACTACACTTTAGTAGAACTGTGATAAGACCAAGTACACTAAAAACATGTTTGTTAAAAGGTGGCATTAAAATTCTGTAATATTTGATATTCGTGGATTTTTTAGGGGTTAATGAAGAGTCTACTGGCTGGAAAACAACAGAGCCTCCCTGTTTTCTTTGAGTATTTCCTGGTTTGGGAGCTCCAACATCTGAGCCAAGAATTTCACCAAGTTTGTGGTGAACCTGCCAAATATTTATTACAATATTTCATAGTAGCTATTATATTAAAACTGTGGGTTCAATGTGACTTGATAGGACATTTTTATTTTAAAAACAAGAACAGTGACATCAAATAATCAAGCAGCCATTTAAAGGGCTAGAATCCTTAAAATTATGTGAAAGTTTAGTAGTTTCGAGCAGGGCCCAAGTTTTTCCAAGAAATTTGTACTGAAAAAAGCAGAAAAAAACATAAATTTCTTAAGCCTGGTAATCGTTCTTTTGAAGTGGACAGTTCTGTCTGTACTGACTTAAAAACATTGGAAATTCAACTGACACCTGAGAGTTAAAAGTGAGAATTTACTTTGGAAATAAAGGTTACTGGACTAGTAAAAATGGAAATCTTCTTTTTCAGGGGGCAGCTGAGAGGTGCTGTGTTAGGGCATCATTAATAACGTGAAGTGACGTGAAGCATCTCGTGACCTGAACTCACAGTACTGGGTCGGTTTGTGAACACCTCCCACCAGGCCACTTGGCAGGATCTGGAGATGGTAGCCGATCCCGGCTCGGCAGTACAGTAGCTGCTGTTTGACCACCTCTCTGATCGGATCAGGACTCGGACCTGTTCGGAAACAGCATAGATTTATTTCCAGAGCAGCTCTTCTTCTGCTCACTCATGTTGCTACAGCTGAAACATGTACATATAAACTTTGCACAGCGGAGTCCTCTGTTAAATGAAGAAATCCTCAGACTTGAATCATCTAACTGCAGAATCAGCTGTTTAGTATGGAAGAAGATTTAGAAGTTTGCCATGCCCAACTCTGCTGCTCATCCCACATCTGTATTTTCTGTTCAAATCAAGGGAGATAATCAGACTGGATGTTTTCATCAATCAGTCAAACTTTATTTCTAAAATACTTCCCATTGTTAAAAAACAAGTCAATTACAGCAAACAGCAAAGAATAAAAAAAAGCCATGATGAAATTAAAGCCAGGCTACATTACCCATTCAATGTGTCTTTAACACTCGCTGACAGGAAATATTCTCTTGTATATAAAACTCTATTCAATTAAAACCTTCACTAAATAAGTTTTAGGTTTCCTTTTAAAATGGTCAACACTCCAAGCTGCCTTCATGTTCCCAGGAAATGGGGACACTGCAACTGCTAATTCTTCACTTTAATTTCATCCATCTCCTCATCTTGAGCCGCCACCTTACCACAGTTTGTGTGTCCTGAAGATCCTAGGAGCTATCTTGTCGGGGGGCTTTATGCCCCTGGGACCAGACAAAGTGCAGCTCAACAGACCCCTATGATGAGTGAAATCAATGGACCCAGGAACGCCTGGTGGCTGGGCCTTTGCCTATGGGGCCCAGTCCGGCTCAGCCCGAAAAGGTGACATGGGCACCCCTTCCTGTGGAATAACGACCTGCAGGAGGGGCCATAGGGGTGCACTTTGAGTTGGGTGGCAGCAGAAGGCAGGGACCCTGGCAGTCTAATCCTCGGCTGCAGAAGCTAGTTCTAGTGATGAGGAACGTCACCTCCCGACTCACCTCAACACACGGCTTCGGTCCTTGAAAAGGGCTGGACCCTCTTCCATTCTGGAGTTGCTCCTGATGAGAGACACAGAGCAGGTGTGGACATACGTATCGCCCCCTGACTTGGTATCTGTACGTTGGGGTTTACCCTGGTGGACGAAAGTGTAGCATCCCTCTGCCTTTAGGTGGGGGGACGGGTCCTGTTGTCGACAGCGAGGCCTGTAGGGGTGTGACTGGGAGGAATGGCCTCCCTGATCTGAATCCAAGTGGTGTTTTGTTGTTGGACTTCTGTGCTCATCATGGATTGTCCATCATGAACACCTTGTTTAGGCATAAGAGTGTCCACATGTGCACTTGGCATTAGGTCGCAGCTCGATGATCGAATTTGTAGTCGCATCATAAAACTGCAGCCGCATGTCTTGGACACTCGGGTGAAGAGAGGGGCGGAGCTGTCAACTGATTACCACCTGGTGGTGAGTTGGCTCAGATGGTGGGGGAAGATGCCGGTCAGGCCTGGCAGACCCAAGTGTGTTGTGAGGGTCTGCTGGGAACCTCTTGTGGAGCCCCCCTGAGATGTTGTGGGTCAGTGGAGGGAATACTTTGAAGACATTCTCAATCCAACGAGGAAAGCAGCGTCTGGGGACCCTGGTGTTGGCTCTCCTATCTCTGGGGCTGAGGTCGCTGAGGTGGTTAAAACACTCAGTGGCGGGGCCCAGGAGGTGGTTGAGATCTGCCCGGAGTTCTTTAAGGCTCTGGATGGTATAGGGCTGTCTTGGTTGACACGCCTCTGCAGCATGACGTGGACATAAGGGACAGTTCCCCTGGACTGGCAGACTGGGTGTTGGTAGTGGTGGTGTGGGATCACACTCCTTAGCCTCCCTGGTAAGGTCTATTCCGGGGTGTTGGAGTGAAGGAGCCGTCGGATAGTCGAACCTCGGATTGAGGAGGAGCAGTGTGGTTTTCGTCCCAGTCATGGAACAGTGGACCAGCTCTGCACTCTCTTCAGGGTCTTGGAGGGGTCATGGGAGTTGGTTCAACCAGTCTACATGTGTTTTGTGGACTTGGAGAAGGCATTCGACCGTGTCCCCCGGGGACTCCTGTGGGGGAGTACATCAGAGTCGTTTCCAGTGCAGGTTGGACTCCGCCAAGGCTGCCCTTTTTCACCGATTCTGTTCATAACTTTTATGGACAGAATTTCTAGGCGCAGCTGAGGTGTTGAGGGGATTCGGTTTGGTGGCCTCAGGATTGGGTCTCTGCTCTTTGCGGATGATGTGGTTCTATTGGCTTCATCGGGCCGTGATCTTCAGCTCTCACTGGAGTGATTCACAGCCGAGTGTGAAGCAGCTGGGATGAAAATCAGCACCTTCAAATCTGAGACCATGGTCCTCAGCCGGAAAAGGGTGGAGTGCTTTCTCTGGGTTGGGACTGAGGTCCTGGCCCAAGTGGAAGAGTTCAAGTTTCTCGGGTCTTGTTCACGAGTGATGGAAGGATGGAGCGGGAGATCGACGGGCGGATCGGTGCGGCATCTGCAGTGATGTGGACTCTGCATCGGTCTGTCGTGGTGAAGAAGGAGCTGAGCCAAAAGGCAAAGCTTTCGATTTACCGGTCGATCTACGTTCCTACCCTCACCTATGGCCACGAGCTGTGGTTAGTGACCGAAAGAACAAGATCGCTAACAGAAGTGGGAAAGAAGCTGGGAAGACCCAGGACACGCTGGACAGATTACATCTGTCGGCTGGCCTGGGAACGCCTCGGGATTCCCCCGAAGTCTGGGCTTCCCTGCTAAGGCATCTGTCTCCGCAACCCTGGATAAGAGGTAAAAAATGGATGGATGTTTTATACATCTTATTTGAGCTTTTTCTGTTTTTATTTAATTTGTTTTTATTTCTTTTTAATGCACTTGTAATTGCTTCCTGGACCCCGCTGTAATGCTTTTAATATTTTATGTAAAACACTTATCTTGAATTATCTTGTACATGAATTGTGCTGTACAAATAAACTTTCCTTGCCTTGCCAGTAAATAAAGACCAGAATAACTGAATACAAAGATTTTAAGGCAGTTTCAACCTTACTAGTACTCAAGCTTTTATTTTATTGTTTTATACTGCTTCCTTGTCATTGTTTTAGTCTAATTATTATTTCTATTGTACTGTTGATGGTGTTGTAGTGTTATTGATGTTGAGTGTTGATTCTCATCCGCACTCTGTAATCAATTTTATGCTTGCTGCAACATACACTCTGAAACACACACCGTCCCATCCAAATATGTGATTTAATCGAAAATTAAATGAGACTTTTCTATAAGTCTTGGTCTCAACTTCAGGAATAAATAAAAGATTAGCCGCTGAGGATCTGAGGGCTCCAACTGGTTCGTAAACTGAAAGAAAGTCAGATAAATAATTTAGATTTAATCCATTTTTATCAATTTTTATTAGCTTTAAAAGCTATTAAAAGAACTTTAAAATCAATCTGGAGCACACATGAATACCTGTGTTTAGAATATGAGAAAGAAGAACTTTACAATGATCAGTTCAGGAGTAAAAAAAAAAAACATGGATCAATACTTAGGCTACAATTTGACCTGGAGCTAGCTCTTCATCTTCTAACAACATGAACATTTCAAGTTACTACCACTTAATGGTGATATTGTTTTGCTTAGTGTCTTTGCACTTTTGTTTGCAGACGAAGCGAGTTGGGGATGGGGAAGAGGTAGAGGGAGGTGTGGCTCATGACACACTTTGTTTTGGTCTACAACCAGAGAACAGCAGTAAACCTTGCGTTGAAATGATTTAGCTTTTTGCCCCTTTACAATTTAAATCAGAGTCAGAAATAACACACAGGTTCTTTACTTTTCCAAATGGATTGTGGAGATGTCTCCAGGGTCCTGACTGCCCCATCATTAAAATGTAGGCTAAGTTCACATGGCAGGTCCTAGTGCTCGATTCTGAATCCTATTTAGGAACACAGATGAAAGCAGACTGGGTCGGATTAAAAAAATATACACACATACACTCACAAACACTTGGTGATATTCAGCTTTCTGTATGATGTCAGAATTAACCTAAAATCCTCTATAACTTTTACAGATAAACCTAATTTGACTTTCTTGATGAACATGTCCAACTATTCAGTGTTTAAGTATTTATTCTACAACATGCTCTAACAAGATGATTAACCACAAAAAAAGAAGGATATAAACCATGAACGGACCACTACATGTTCTGGTTCAATACCAGCTTGTATCTTCTGTCCAACAGGATTTTAGTTCTGGTTGAAAGATGAGTTGAAATGCTTCTTCACCACTGATGGTGATGTTACAGCTGATGATGAAGGTCTGATCAAACATCTGTCACATCATGGCTTCTGTGTCAGGAGGAAGTCAGATAAAGATGGCCCAGGTGTTGCTCACCTTTTCCTTTCATCAGGAAGTCCCTCATATGCAGCTTCCAGAATCGGTCTGAACCTTGGAGCATCTCCTCTGGTTCCTTTGATCCCAGCAGCTGATCACATGCAGTCAAAAGCAGCAGGAATCCAGACAGCAGGGAGGAGGCGTTCATAGTGAAACTCATCAGACTCCTGCCAGCTGAACACACACTGATGTCATGATCTCTGACAACCACACACACTCAGAACATCCAGGCAGGCTTCTGCTTCTTCTTCTTCTGGTCATTCCTCCAAAGCCACTTCCTCCTTTTATAATCGGCCATTTCTGACAGGGACACTCAGATATGACGCCTTGCTCAGTCATTATCAGGAAGCTATCAGGGATTCAAACCAACAACAGCCTGAACACATGTGACATTCACTGGCTGCTGGAAAAAGCAGCTTCTTTTAGTTTCACTCCCAGTTTGACCAGATCAACCTGCCGGAATTGATCTGAGTTTTCCAGACACTGTGGGATGGGAAAAAAGAATCAGACGAGATGTGTTCCTATGCGCTCATGTTTTTATGTCACCCAATCAGAGCTGTGACTGCGGGACATAAGCAAACTGTTCGTTATCTCAATCAGTGAGATTAGAGAGTGAGCCGAGTCAGAACAACACGTCATAATAAACACACTTGCAAGTTCAGGAACACACACTCTGAAACAAACACTCTAAAACACTCTCTGCAACAAACACTCTGAAACACACACTCTGATGCTGGAATTTTTGTTTTTATTTAATCCTTCAGGGATGGGGTTCCTGTTGCCACTGTGTTAATGTAGATATATGATGGAGTTTTTTTCTGTACAGTTTCTGAAAAGCTGTTGAGAACAACTAAGCTGGAATTCATCAGCACCTCTAGCCGTCTGTGTCCTGAAATCTCCTCTGCCTCCACCTCTAGCCCGTCTGTCTCCTGAAGTCTCCTCTGCCTCCACCTCTAGCCCGTCTGTCTCCTGAAATCTTCTCTGCCTCCACCTCTAGCCTGTCTGTCTCCTGAAACCTGCTTTGCCTCCACCTCTAGCCCGTCTGTCTCCTGAAACCTCCTCTGCCTCCACCTCTAGCCCGTCTGTCTCCTGAAATCTTCTCTGCCTCCACCTCTAGCCTGTCTGTCTCCTGAAACCTGCTTTGCCTCCACCTCTAGCCAGTCTGTCTCCTGAAACCTCCTCTGCCTCCACCTCTAGCCCGTCTGTCTCCTGAAACCTGCTCTGCCTCCACCTCTAGCCCGTCTGTCTCCTAAAGTCTCCTCTGCCTCCACCTCTAGCCCTTCTGTCTCCTGAAATCTCCTCTGCCTCCACCTCTTACCCGTCTGTCTCCTAAAGTCTCCTCTGCCTCCACCTCTAGCCCTTCTGTCTCCTGAAATCTCCTCTGCCTCCACCTCTACCCCATCTGTCTCTTGAAACCTGCTTTGCCTCCACCTCTAGCCTGTCTGTCTCCTGAAGCCTCCTTTGCCTCCACCTCTAGCCCGTCAGTCTCCTGAAATCTCCTCTGCCTCCACCTCTAGCCATCTGTCTCCTGAAACCTCCTCTGCCTCCACCTCTAGCCCGTCTATCTCCTGCAGTCAGTTGAAGAAGCAACTGGAAACTGAACGGGAACAAAAGCAGCAGGTCCAGGTGGGTTCAGCTCCAGGGTTCCTAAAACCTGCTCAGAACAACTATGGTGGATACTTCAGCATTATTTTAACACCAGTCTGAGTCAGAAAAGAGTTTGTGTGCTGTAGAAAATATCCTGCTTGTTCCAGTACCTAAAAAATCTCAACCATCTGAACCAGATGACCAGTTGTCTTAACGTCTCACATCATGAAAGTCCTGCAGAGACTGTTAGTGATCCACCTCAATAAGCAGGTCAACTCTTTTAGGACCTATTATAGTTAGTTGGGCTCACCACCTGCAGGAGGGGCCATAGGGGCTGGGGGGAGTGAGAGCTGGACGGCTGCCAGAGATGGAGACCCTGGCGGTCTGATCCTCGGCTGCAAAAGCTAGCTCTAGGGACGTGGAATGTCACCTCTCTGGCGGAGAAGGAGCCTCAGCTGGTGCGTGAGGTTGAACGGTTCTGGCTAGATATAGTTGGATTAACCTTGATGCACGGCTTGGACTCTGGAACCACTGTCCTTGAGAGAAGCTGGACCCTCTTCCATTCTGGAGTTGCTCCCAGTGAACGAGCAGGTGTGGGCATGCTCGTTGCCCCCCGACTTGGTGCCTGTAGTCGTGTCGTCGGACTTGCGGCCGCATGTTCTGGACACTTGGGTGATGAGAGGGGCGGAGCTGTCAACTGATCACCACCTGGTGGTGAGTAGGCTCAGCTGGTGGAGGAGGATGCTGGTGAGGCCTGGCAGACCCAAGCGTGTTGTGAGGGTCTGCTGGGAACGTCTGGCAGAGTCCCCTGTCAGAAAGAGTTTCAACCATGTCCCGGGCGAGGCGGGGGACATTGAGTCCGAATAGGCTGTGTTCCATGCCTCTATTGTCGAGACGGCCAGCCGCAGCTGTGGCCGTAAGGTCGTCGGTGCCTGTCGTGGCGGTAACCCCCGAACTCGTTGGTGGACACCGGCAGTAAGGGATGCCATCAAGCTGAAGAAGGAGCCCTGTCGGGCCTTTTTGGCCTGTGGGACTCCTGTGGGGGGTACTCCGGGAGTGAATCAGAATCATTTCCGGTGAAGGCTGGACTTCGTCAAGGCTGCCCTTTGTCACAGATTCTGTTCATAACTTTTACGGACAGAATTTCTAGGCGCAGCCGAGGTGTTGAGGGGATCCGGTTTGGTGGCCTCAAGATTGGATCTCTGCTCTTTGCAGATGATGTGG
Organism: Melanotaenia boesemani; assembly: GCF_017639745.1. Classification (NCBI taxonomy): domain Eukaryota; kingdom Metazoa; phylum Chordata; class Actinopteri; order Atheriniformes; family Melanotaeniidae; genus Melanotaenia; species Melanotaenia boesemani. The sequence continues at coordinate 35,540,133 of NC_055693.1, forward strand.
TTCTGTTGGCTTCATCATATCATGATCTTCAGCTCTCACTGGAGCAATTCGCAGTCAAGTGTGAAGCAGCTGGGATGAGAATCAGCACCTTCAAGTCCGAGACCATGGTCCTCAGCTGGAAAAGGGTGGAGTGCTCTCTCCGGGTCTGCAGTAGGGTCCTGCCCCAAGTGGAGGAGTTCACTTATCTCGGGGTCTTGTTCACGAGTGAGGGAAGGATGGAGCGGGAGATCGACAGGCGGATCGGTGCAGCGTCTGCAGTGATACGGACTCTGCATCGGTCTGTCGTGGTGAAGAAGGAGCTGAGCCAAAAGGCAAAGCTCTCGATTTACCGGTCGATCTACGTTCCTACCCTCAGCTATGGTCACGAGCTGTGGTTAGTGATCGAAAGAACAAGATCGCAAATACAAGCGGCCAAAATGAGTTTTCTCTGCAGGATGGCCGGGGTCTCCCTTAGAAATAGGGTGAGAAACTTGGTGATCCCGGAGAGGCTCAGAGTAGAGGTGCGGCTCCTCCACATTGAGAGGAGCCAGATCAGGTGGCTCGGGCATCTGGTTAGGATGCCTCCTGGACGCCTCCCTGGTGAGGTGTTCCGGGCACGTCCCACCGGAAAGAGGCCCTGGGGCAGACCCAGGACATGCTGGACGGACTACATCTCTCGGCTAGCCTGGGAACGCCTCAGGATCCCTCCGGATGAGCTGGTGAATGTGACCGGGGAGAGGGAAGTCTGGGTTTCTCTGCTTAGGCAGCTGCCCCCGCGACCCGACTCCGGATAAGAAGAAGAATATGGATGGATGGATGGATAGTTAGCTGATGGCAATGTTCTTGGGGTTGAAGACGTCATCAACTACCCACATCAGGCATCATTTGGAGGATCATGTTCTCTCATTTCTCAAGTGCTTTTAATACAATTGAGCTGCTCTGTTATGTAAGCAGGGGCAAAGCTAGATGGGAATCCAATTAGACACCCCAGGTGTCACGCCAGGTAGTTGACAGGTCATGGAGGAGGTCAGAAACATCCTTACACACTTGCATGGATCACCGGTAACACTACACCAGTTTAAAGTAAATTTTTAGGTATGTTCCAAATTAGTCATCTTTGAAAAATATTGGTCCTCAATCACCAACCTTTTTTATCAAGTCAACCAAGTCCTACTTATGAACTTCTAAAGATTGTAGCACTCACGAAAATCTTTGTATCTTGGGTTAGTTCTTAATAAACAAATCCTACGAACACTGTGCAGAACTCTTAGCAATCTCTGGGCCTACATGTTTGAACAAAGTCAGTCTTTTGTTTTCTGTTGTTCAGTTCATTAAAATATAAAAACACATAAAACAACCAACCAACCAAACAAACAAACAAACAAAGCCCTACAGTCATGTTTTAATAAAACTCTTGGTAATCTACTTGGGAGAAAATTTAATTTTTTTTATTGATTTGAATCATTATAGAACAAGTCGCAGTCAAGACAGGCTTAATTCCTAGATGAATGGCTGCTACCCTGTGGTACATACTGTACGTACAGTCCTTGTAATTGTGAAGATTTACTTTATTTATTCTGGTATGTTATTTCAGACAGGAGGCAGGAAAAATTGGCTTTGTGAAGAAGAGGTTGTACAACATCATTTTGTTCATTCTACTGCCTATCACTTCTGTTTGTTGGAAGTGTTTTCACAAGTTTTATACTAATTCTGATGTGGTTTAATTTCCCAGTGTTCAATAAAGGAAATCTAAAGAAGCATCAGCTAAAGACGAGTTCCATCATAATCAGGGTCCAGCTGTGGGACGTCTTACCATCATTTTCACTTTTTTGGTCTTTTGGTCTGAACAAAGCCAAGGTCTGAGATCCACAAAAACAAGTATAGACAATAGAGACTCTATCAAGGGGGATGAAAACAGCAATAGTGCCACCTGCAGTCCAGCAAAGGTCAGAGTTCCTAAGTCCTCTCTGGGTCATTTTAAGTTGGCTCCAATAGATCCTATTAATTTTTATAGCTCATCAAACATGTCTAACAAACATGTGAATTTCCTCAGGGCTGGACATCTTTTCCCCCCTCTCTGTAAGGGGGGTGATAAGTTAGACCTGAACTGTTTCAGGCCTACACCCATCTTACCTTGCCTGTCCAAAGTCATAGAGGAGTCCGCAAACAACTTACCTTCCTTCTGGAACCCTGGAGTATTCTGACCTCCGTGCAGTCTGGCTTCAGAACTGGACATGGATCCAGAGTTGTCCCCAGCACAGAACCAGAACCAGTTATTCTTAGTACAGAACCAGAACCAGAATTCTGGTTCCGTTTGTTCATTCTCTTTAAGTCTCTGGTTCTGGTTTTGATGCTGCAGCAGATGCTGCAAAGGTGACTAAACTCTCCACCACAGACTGATAGAAGAGGCAACATGATGGCTCAGACAATGAAGGATCTCTTCTTACTCCAGAAGTCTGCTCTGTTCTTTCTTCTGGATGCTTCTGTGTTGGATTTCCAGTCCAGTCTGTTGTCCAGCTGAAGTCAGAGGTTCTTGAATTCCTCCTCCACATCTTCTCCCAGGATGTAAAGTGTCCTGTTTACTTCTGTTCCTCCTGAAGTCAACAATCATCTGTTTTGTTTTGTTTGTGTTGTAGATGAGGTGATTGTTTCCTCACCATCTCACAAACTGACTGAGCAGTTCTCTGTACTCAGCTTCTCGCATAATCCCTTCTGGTGCTCCAGGTCTGCTGACCACCATCTCAGACACACAACCTTTCAGTCTCAACTATGGTCTGGTTGTTAGGTAGTCGGAGATCCAGGTGGTGGTGGAGGTTCCACCTGGAATTTATGGAGCTTCTCTCACAACAGAGCAGCTGAACTGTTTGAAGCACTGGAGAAATGAAAGAACATGATCCTCAAAGTGCTGCCTGATGTTCCAGATGAGAGTGGGCTCTCTGAAGCAGGTAGATGTTGGCATCTTCAACCCCCAAAACTCCCAGATAGTAGACAGTTTTGGGCCAAATCCGGGCTACTTTTGGAATTTCTGGCTCAGTTATGGGCACTGGTAAGTATGTTGTGGGTCATTAGCAGGCCTGTATTTAGGTTGCAGCAAGTGTGTTGTGGGCCACATGTGAACCAGCCTGTTGGAAGTACTGAGGATTCACTGGCTATCTAACCATTGCAATGACACATCTCCAAAAGGTGTACTAATTATGGCCCCATTATTTTTGCACTGACTTTAATTTTCTTTATTAACAAAGTTATCAAGAGCCACAGAAAGTAAAAAAAGTTTGGCCAGTTGGGGCCACATCTGGCCTGACTGATGGTGGCGACTTACACGATTGTCGCTAGAGAATCTCACCGCCAGATGTAGCCCACAAGGATATTGCCATAAGGAAGGCCTTCTGTATTAGGACCCCTTCTGGCCCACAAAATACTAGCTGTAATCCATGTCCAGGCCAACAACTGACATTTGGATCACACGTGGCCCACAGGAGACTGCGTTTGACCCAACTCTAGATGTACTAGAGAGCAGTGGGTTGCCATGATTCAGCGCCAGGGAACAGCTGGGAGGGGTTAAGGGCCCACAGTTATTTATTATTCATTGCCCTTTGTTGCGGCCACGTGGTTAGGTTGTCATTGCAACTGAGAATTAGTTCTCAACTTACAGACTTACCTGGTTTAACAAAGGTATAAATAAATAAAGTCTTTTACACATGATGCAATAATTTGCCCCAATATTTCATCGGATATCCCTTTCCCAGCATTTCTTCAGGCCTTCAGATCAGGGTGGCTGAGATCCTCTGGTGAGGTTCTAAAAGCCTGATGTCTTCCTCATCCTGTTCCAGTCTGGCCTCCAGTGACTGAGGTGTGACAGCAAACAAATCTGACTGCAAATATTTCCAAAAATACACGTTTGAGTTTATACTTGGCCTTTTATTGTTTAAAGAGAAAAGCTGGTCTCCATCAAATAAGACCCCAGTGTGACCTAACTGGTTCAGGAAAATGTTTTATTTCATTTATCCAAAGGCTCCTAATTTGCCATAATGATGTATTATTGGGATTTAAGTCATAATTTGGTGGAAGGTTTGGCATGTCTGCTGTGAGAAGGTGAGGATTAGATCACATCACCAGTCTGGGTAATGGGGGCCTGAACCAGGTCAGGGAATGTCAGGTGCATATCTACAGACTCCACCCTGGAGCTCAGTCAGCCAAGCATCATGTGAACAGAGTTAAAGGTTGCCTGCTGTTTTCAGCTTCCTGATCATGTAAAATCTTATTTGTTGCAGAAATTCAGCTGGTGGGGAACGAGGTGGAAATCTGTCACATGACTTCTCCAAACCATCTTCAAGCAGTTCAGTCTGATGGGAGGAACGACACAAACTCTGCGTGATCTGAGACACATTTTACTGGTCAGAGCTGTTCATGAACATCCCAGCATGGAAACAGATGCTGATGAGACACCAGATCAACCTGGACCCGCTCAGCCTGCGTCAGGAGGCATCAGACATTTACACACATATCAACGGTTTGCGTGTCCACAGTGCGAAGACGAACAGATATTTTTTTACAGGGCTCCTGTGTGTTGATGAATGTCGGCTGGAACATGGAGGAACACAGCAGAGATGAAACTGTAAGATCTGGATGTCATCAAGAGACAGGTGGAATGATACAAACACCTCAGGGTGTTGAGTGCAGCTGGTATGGACCATTTCCATGAAAACCCAGCGGTCAGCTGAACCAGGACCGCTACGAAGCTCCTTTGGCTCTCAGCTTGGACAGCAGCATCTCGTTCCTCCGACACTCCTGGAGATGGAGAGAGAAAAAGGAGAGGTTGATTACGGTTTGACAGTTTGATGTGGTCCAAGGTTTCTGCTGCTCCTTGCCGTCCTGACTGCAGCTCCTCCCACACATTAAACAAAGCCAGGAGTTTTTATTTCATTCATCAGGTCAGACCAGTTTAGCTTTAACGCTCTACATCATGGTTCTCTGGACAAGACTAAGGACATTTTTATCTACTGTGGAAGTGAACTGAGTTGCCAATGTCAGACATCATGTCTCAAACACCACCTGCTGTGCAGCACACAGCTGATTCGGAGAGCCTTCCTCCTCTGAAGACGGTCCGTGATGGAGCTTCCAGCAGAGACGTCCTGATATTCTACAAGCAGCAACCTTTCAACAGCTAATCTGGATAAAGATAAATAGCCCTGCAGGATATTTACTCCTGTTTGTTTCTACATGAAGGTGAGGCTGCCAGAAGTGGTATGAGACAGCGTGTATATCAATGCTAAACTAAGTAAATGAAAAGATTTTAACACCAATTTGTTTAGAAGCTATAAATAAAATCGTATCTTCAGACACCACCAGATGGCGCTGTTCGTGTCAACATTTGTGTGCAACAGGTTCCAGCTGGACAGAATGACGTATCACGGTGCAGACAGGCGGAAACGTGGACGCCAGGTTGCAGGAGGATAAACAGCTGCAGCGTGTTTACTTCGAAGTTTTCTTTTAGAGTGAAGCTGAGCCAGCAGCAGCCACCTGTTTTTCTGACCTCTTTAAAGTCTTTGACAGTTTTGAAGTAGAGCCTCTGCTTATCGAGCAGCTCCAGGTACTCATCGTTCAGCTGATCTCTCCTCATTTTGTTCTCCTGCTTCTTCCTCTCCATCTGAAACACAGACAGAAAACATGTGGGATGGATTTCTGCATCCTTCCAGCTGCGAACATGGAAATACCTGATGCAGATTAAATCCTGCTTCACTTAAAATCTAATGTTACTCTGTATGTTATACATCTGACGAGCAGATGTGTTCGTCTGGTCGGGCTAAAGCGGCTCAGGATGTGAGCTACTGTTAACATGTTCCTATTGACTGTATAAAACATTGTTATCTGACCGGTGCGATACACTGCATGGTATAAAAAAATGGTCTGTACTTATATAGCGCTTTTATCCAAAATAGCTGTAAACGGTAGGGCGGTCCTTTCAGAGGGACACTCGCACCTTGATGCGACTCTGCTTGATTCCCTCCACGATCTGCTCCATCTGTCGGAGGAACTGCTCCTTGGCTGCTGAAGACGACATGGCTCTGGACGAGAGAAGAGAGGCTTTCACTTGCTGAAACTGTAAGCAACTCTGAACACGTCACATGACTCCATCTATACTTACTGCTGGAAGTTGTCATGGATGGAATTCAGCAGATTCACCTAGAAAGGGATTTTTTATTATTTAGATCATATTTGAATTTAATTTTAAACAGATTTCTCTAGAAACTGGTGTCATACTAGCATTTATTTTTATGATTTCTTTAAAGTTTCCCATCATGGAAAATAATGGCCGTGGTGACTTGCCTCTTTCTCAAGATAGACCTTCTTATCATCCAGCGTGTTGTACAGAGTGAAGAACTGCTTGGTCTCCTTGTGCGTAGCAGAAACTGGAGAGCAAACCAAAATCAAAAAATCATTTACAGAAGAAAAGCTGAACACAGCCCTGGTTAACCCGATCCAGCGGAGGAACCCACCTTGGCTGTAGAGTTCAATGAATCTCTTCTGATACTGGGTCAGTTCGGCTCGGCTCGGCACCTCGTCGATCTTCCTCTGCAGGACCGCGATCTCACGGTTCCTACGAGCCTGAGCAGAGAAAAGGAGGATTCATCTCTCTGGAACATCCACAGCTCAAAGATGTTTCTTATAGTTGTACCACCCGGCCTCAGCTTGGAGGTTTGAATTATGATCAGCCGTCCCTGCTCGTGGACACCAGCCCACGCTCCACCTGATCGCTTCAGCCAAATACTACGGAAAGCTCAAATCTCCAAATGAAAAGATTTAAAGTTTGAAAATAACTTTTGTGCAGATTAAAAACATCATCTGGTTACTTTACTTCCCGCTGCGCACGCGTCACAACGGGAAAATGAACAGAAAATGTCAGATTAAAGTTCAACGTCTTTATTTTCTGACGTGTTTCCTTTGAACTAAGAAGTCCTGAAATTTTCATCACCATAAATATTTGACTTTTTAAATATAAATTAATATTTAAGTTGAGTTTTACAAGAAATACTTGAACAGTTACTGTGTAAAGAGAAAACTGCTGTTTGTTTTCCTTTGTTCATGTTGAGGTACTTTTTGTATATATGTATACACACACACACATATATATATATATATATATATATATATATATATATATATATATATATATATATATATATATATATATATATATATATATAGCGAGCGAGAGAGAGAGAGAGAGAGAGAGAGAGAGAGGTACTTAAATATAAAAGTTTCAATAAACCAGGTTTGAATCATTAAATTTTGTGCTCTGTGATTAAAAATGTGTTTTTTAACTTTCCGAAGACTTTATGGATTAAATTAATGTTAGTATTTCTCAAATTTGGGTTGCATACCTAAGTCATCATTTTCTGCCACCTTTACTGGAGCCCTGCTAAAGTAGCTCAGCTTCACACAAAATGAGGAACCGGAGTTGCTCTGCAGAGAAAAACATTCTACAACTAAACTCATAAACATTGTGACTAACCCATTCTCCAGTTTGTTATTATCACACTAGATGCTGCTGTTGTGGATTAGATGCAGTACTCTCAATGAGTTTTTCCTTATCTGAGGTACAGAATCTGCTGCAGTGACCTATATTTGTTTGCAGATTGTTCCGGTTTCATCTAATCTTGTTCTGTGTTGGATGAAGTAGTTACCATGAGCAGGCGGATCTTCTGGAGCTTCTCCCGATCTGAGTTGTACTGTTTGTCTATCAGCTCATTCCTCTCCTGAGGACAGAAAAAGGTCATTTCACACATATTAATCTCAGAAACAGAATCTGTTTTACTAGCTTTACTAAAACTAATATAAACAGTGTTTAACACAACAAGAGAGCACTTTGCCCCAAAATAAACACTCCATGTTATATTTATGTTAGAAGGGAAACATCTGAATTATTCCCACTTTTATCTCCTTAATTTAATGAAATATTCCTGCTGTTTTAACACTTTGGCAGAGTCTCATATGATCCTGTAATGTTGACAGTCAGTGTTGGTATTAGACTGGACCCTGATGTGGTAGTTGGGGGATCAGTTCTGGTCTACTGTCTGGTGGTGGTGGTGGACTGGACCCTGATGTGGTAGTAGGGGGATCGGTTCTGGTCTACTGTCTGGTGGTGGTGGTGGACTGGGTCTTGGTGTGGCTAGCTCTACGGTGGGAGCTGTGGGGCTGCTCATACTGGGTCTGGGGTCCATCTCTGACTGATCTGTGTCCTTCCTCTTTACTAAAAATCAGAAATAGCTCCTTCCTCTTCATTCTTATATCTTCCTCTACTGAACCAGACAAGTTCCAGGATCTATTTCTCCACATTTTCATGCTGTAGCTACTTTAAAACCAGCTAGCAGCCTCGCTAGCCTCCTGTTTAAATTAAACTGGATCATGTCGCACTAGCTTAGCCAGCACTAAGTAATGTGGATACTGAGCTTCTCTTTGAACATCTTTATAGTTTATTTTCAATTCCAATGTAAAAATCTTGATGAACTGAGTTGACGTGTAGTCCCTAAATACACTCGCTGAAGACTAAACTAACAGCTAACTAACTAAACTAATAATTAAAACTAAAAACTAATCCAGTGCTAGCATAGAACTAGATTAACTTCATGCTAACATCAGGTTAATAGTCTTACATAACAGGGACGAAATCTCTTCCAGAAATGTACAGCCACATGTCAATATTTTAAAAGGAGGAATAATTAGGAAACTAAACTTTATTTTAACGTGGTGTAGTGGTAATGGTGATCCATGCAGATGTGGAAAGATGCTTCTGTTTTTCTCCAGTGACCTGTTCATCACCCGAGGTTGCACTCAGGTTGTCCAATCAGATAACGGAGGTGACCTATCTGAAGATAAAGGGTTTCCTATAAAGCCTGAATGTAGACAATGCTGTACGTACTCTCTCATCCTCTGTATCTTGTCCCGATGCTGACTTTAACTCCTGGATGTTCAGCTGCAGACGGGACATCTCTTCCTGTGGACAGAAAAGGTTCAGTTCCACGGACAGAACAGAATGAGTGAAATGCTGGTGCACATGCTCACTCTGCAGTGTGTGCGGAACTCCTGCTCCTGCTGCTTCAGACTCTCATTCATCATCACCAAAGACCTCAACTTCTCCAGCAGGCTGTGAAACAGAAAAACATTCAGAGAAAAGGTCACTGGACTGCATCGAATCTTCTCTATGATTCAGTCCTCCATCCTGAGCTGCACGAGTACATAAGGGCTTCACAGCAAAGCGAGGAAAGAAAAACATTTAGACATCTGGCCTCAAATTTCCCTTCACCCAGGAACGAACTGCCAACAGGCACACTTGGCATCTTCCCGGTGGGCTGCCACGCTCTTTGGGTCAGTTAATCTAACGGTCTGAATGGTCCATAAAATTCAGTAGATTGGCAGCCCAACACCAGAAGTGTCAGAATGAAGATACGTGTTACTGGGGGGGTAACATGACAAAAAGGTGCTAACAGGCTAGAAAAACTCATCAGGTGGGCGGGCTCTGTGGTTGGCATGAAGCTGGACTCCCTGGTGACAGTGGCAGAGAGGAGAACACTAAAAAAACTACTGGCTATTGTGAATGATGCCAGTCACCCTCTGCACACTGTCATCAGTGCACAGAGAAGCCTGACCAGTAACAGGCTGCTCCTCCCCAAGAGTAGGACCAACCGGCTCAGAGACTCCTTTGTCCCCCGAGCCATCAAACTGTACAACTCTGCATTAGGCAGGAGGGGGAGAAGGAGGGGGGAGAGGGAGGGGGGAGAGGGAGGTGTGCAGTCCGCCTGATACAACACATGCACAATAACCCATACAAACAGTTGCAATAACTTATACGTGCAATAGTGAACTGGGAATCTGTACCACCTCTACTGTGTGCAATGCTTGTTTATATTGTTTTATTTAACTTATCTTATTGTTATTATTGTTATATTTATTGCATTCTATTTGCCTCTATTTGCTTTGTACCTGTATATATTGTGTCTTGTGCTTGTCCTGCTTTACTGTTGGTGTTGTATTGCTACTGGTACCCAAATTTCCCTGAGGGCTCTCCGAAGGGATTAATAAAGTATTTCTATTCTATTCTATTCTATTCTATTCTATTCTATACTGTCAGAGTACATTCCCCCTGGACACAGTAGAAAATGTAAATGTTATCTAGTTAAGAAAACAACCTTATTTTTAGTGGAAACCAGAGGATAACCAGAGGAAGTAATCCTAGAACGAGTAAAGTAGTTAAGTTGACTGCTTAACTGGTTGTATTCACGGGTGAGCTAGTTATGTCTACTGGTTAACTAGTTGTGTTTACTGGTTAAGACAGTAGTTCTTGCATCATCCTGAACTAAATCATCTTATTAAACGTGAGGAGATGATTATTTCCTGCATCAACTTTAACTATTGTTGGTGGCTTTAGTTTATGAGCCTTTCAGCTCATTAGAGCACAAAAAAGTTCTCTGCTATAAAAACATCCCAGATTGATATTTTTATCAATTTTGTTTGGCTTAAATCTTCTAATCAGCTTCAGCCAAAATCAAAATGACTGTATATGTAATTCTTTTACTTACAGTAACCATTTAAATGCTTTTTTATTACATGTCACTGTTTTCTGGAAAAAGAAACTAAAAAATATAACAATTTTCCTTATAACAGGTTTTAGGTGAGATTTTATTTAAAGTTAGCCTATAAATATTTATGTTGGTGCATTATCTGGTTTTTACGTTTTGTTTGCTCTGATTTATTTATTTTGCAGTGTCAAATTATCCTTTCATATTTTTCCACTGTTTTTATTTCCTGATATCAGTCAGCTTCACTCTCAATCAAAATGACCAAATCTGTAATTATTCCAATTATTTTAACATGGTGTTGCTGTTTTCATTAAAGCTGTGTTTTTTTTTTCTTTTCTTTCAGCCTGTATCAGCCATAAATCTGCTAAAAATGAATAAAAACATTGATTTTGATATTTAAATACCTAACTGGTAATAAAGAAAATAATTGTGTGGTTATTTTCCCACATAATGTTTCATTAAAAACACTGACATTATGTGATTAAATTGCCATTTAAAGGGTTCAAATAATCTGAATATTTGGTATCTTTGACCAGGAGAAAAGATGATTGAGCAGCTTGAGCAAAAACAATATGAAGAAATATAAACGCGTAATGTTTTATAGCGGTTTTTGGGATTGGACATTTTCGTCCTCTAATGACCTGAACGGGTGTTTGTCCATTACAAGCAAGAGAAGGAAAAACTGTTCAAACTGTACAGATGCTACAGCTTGGCCCAGGTTCGAGTCCCTGCCTGGAGCCCTTTGCTGCAGCTCAGTCCTGCTCTCTTCAATCCTTCTTCCTCTCTGGCTACTGTTAAAATAAAGGCCACTAGAGCCCAAAAATCCTTAAAAAAAGTTCAAACCATCATTGTTTAGACTCACCCACTGTCAGCCTGCGCCTCCATCTCCTCCAAACATTTCATCTCTCTCTCCAGCTTCTCTGAGCGCTCGTTAGCCTGAAACACATGGAAACCGTCACAGCTTCTTTCTGCACGGTGGCAGCATGTGCTGCAGCAGAACGTCTCTGGAAACAACAGGACTCTACTGGCTGAGCAGATCTGGTTAGAGAGCTGACGGAAGCAGAGTAAACCTTCCTTCTGGGGCAGGTCTGGTGATTACTTTTAATGAAATGTGGTGAGTTTGTTCATAGTCACTACATGATGTCTAATTATCACTGTCACAATTCCAGGTTTTTACTGGTACAATTATTGTCTTAATTAATTTCCCATCACTATAAATGTGTAAAACAACACGAACTCTCCTTCTAGGTCTTTAAGTTTATTTATCTTCTGATGCCAGCAGAACAAAATAAAATAGAAACCAAGTAAATTTCATCTAAATCTGCTGTTTGCAGAATAAATAAATCCTACATACCAACTGTGGATTCTCTCAGAGAAACAGACAGAAAGGCTACAGGACCTCTACCTGGACCAGGACCTATACATCCTCTACCTGGACCAGGACCTCTACCTGGACCAGGATCTCTACCTGGACCAGGATCTCTACCTGGACCAGGACCTCTACCTGGACCAGGACCTCTACCTGGACCTGGACCAGGATCTCTACCTGGACCAGGACCTCTACCTGGACCTGGACCAGGATCTCTACCTGGACCAGGACCTCTACCTCTACCTGGACCAGGACCTCTCCCTGGACCAGGATCTCTACCTGGACCAGGACTTGTACCTGGACCAGGACCAGGACTTGTACCTGGACCAGGACCTGGACCTCTACCTGGACCAGGACCTCTACCTGGACCAGGACCTCTCCCTGGACCTGGACCTGGACCTGGACCTGTACCTGGACCAGGACCTGGACCTGGACCTGGACCAGGATCTCTACCTCTACCTGGACCTGGACCTGTACCTGGACCAGGACCTGGACCTGGACTTGGGAGGCTTCTTTGTGGAAACGACGTTATATAAACGTACTTTTGAACATTTTACTTTTAGAAAGCAGGAAAACATGCAGCTAGCTTTGACCTCCAGCTTCCTTCAGCAGAACAGCTGCTGCTGGACCCTAAATAATCCTGACCTGTGGAAATAAAGAAACTAGACCACATATCTGGAACTAAATACAGACCATCACACACAGACGACAGAAAAAAGGCATGGACCTCACACCGAGCCTATCCTAGTAGCTACTGGGTGAGAGGAAGGGTACACCAGGACAGGCCACCTGTCCATCAAAGAACTGTGGTGAAACATACCAGATGGATTTCCTTCTTCATGTCCTACTTTAAAAGGCTGGTAAGCCGTCCTCCACAATCTCTCTTTTTTCTAGAACTAAAGGCTGATTTAATCTAAGGGTGTCGAAGTCTAGTGGTCGAGCCACTATCCTGCTGGTTTTAGATGTTTCCCACTGCAATACACCTGATTCATATGACATGGCTCTCTTCCACAGCTTGTTGTCAAGTTCTGCACAATGACCCATTGATTTAAATTGTGTTGGAAGAGGGAAGATCTAAAACCTGCGGGACAGCGACCCTGACCGGAGTTTGGTTTCCCTGACTCAATTAGTTAATCTAGAGGGAATAAGTCTTCTCCGCCGTACTTTCCCATGTACACACGGAAGGAAAATGACATAACATGAGTGGTAACACATGCATGTTGTTTACCATTTTCCTTCTTCATCACATGGTTCAGACATGATCCCACATGGAAAGTCAGGTTGTTGAGGGCTGTCAGATTAATTAATCATGCTGATAATAGGGAAATAAGTATTAGTGACATCCCTAAATATATGACATAGTCTCTAAAGGCACCAATGAAGGAGATGTTTTAAGGAGGTCAGACAGTGATGGGTAGGGGGCGGGGCTAAGCTGAGGAACACAAACTTTCATCACACCTCTTTATATAAGCCAACAACTTGCGCAACAACTCTGGTCCTCCAGGAACTCCATCCTGCAAGTTTTAGAAGTTTCTCTGCTGCAACACATATGATTTAAATAAAAAGGTTCTTCATCAGCTTGTTGTCAACCTCTGCATCAGCCTGTTAATGAGCCATTGATTTGAATCAGGCGTGTGGCAGCAGAGAAACATCTCAAACCAGCAGGATGGACGCCCCGGAGGACCAGAGTTGTTGACCACTGAAAAAACCAGAAGGCAGGAACTGAACAGAACCAGGTGGTGAACTTACCTCCACCAGCTTCTTCTTGGCTTCATCACAGTCCACCCTGACCTCTGCATGTCTGGCCTGGAGCTGTCAGCAAGAAACAACAACATCAGTGACCCTGCAGAACTTGTCCCATCACTGCTGGAAACTCTGCGAGTCACATGACCTCGTTAGAAAAGGATGATGTTAAAATCATAACCATGAAGTGTGAGACATCTCCATCATGTTCACAGACAACAGCTGATTAAGTTCAGTATTTACATGTGTTGCTGTGCTTAAGGATGAAGATGACCATGTATGTGAGCTTCCAGCACTGTATGTTGCAGATGAAGACGTATGTGAGCTTCCAGCGCCGTATGTTGCAAATGAACACTTATGTGAGAGTTTCCAGCCCCGTATGTTGCAGATGAACACGTACGTGAGCTTCCACCACTGTATGTTGCAGATGAAGGCGTATTTGAGTTTCCAGCACTGTATGTTGCGGATGAACACGTATGTGAGCTTCCAGCACCGTATGTTGCAGATGAACATGTATGTGAGCTTCCAGCACCGTATGTTGCAGATGAACATGTATGTGAGAGTTTCCAGCCCCGTATGTTGCAGATGAACACGTACGTGAGCTTCCACCACTGTATGTTGCAGATGAAGGCGTATTCGAGTTTCCAGCACTGTATGTTGCGGATGAACACGTATGTGAGCTTCCAGCACCGTATGTTGCAGATGAAGACGTATGTGAGCTTCCAGCACCGTATGTTGCAGATGAAGACGTATGTGAGCTTCCAGCGCCGTATGTTGCAGATGAAGACGTATGTGAGAGTTTCCAGCCCCGTATGTTGCAGATGAACACGTATGTGAGCTTCCAGCACCGTATGTTGCAGATGAACACTTATGTGAGCTTCCAGCACCGTATGTTGCAGATGAAGACGTATGTGAGCTTCCAGCACCGTATGTTGCAGATAAAGAGGTATGTGAGCTTCCAGCACAGTATGTTGCAGATGAACACGTATGTGAGCTTCCAGCACCGTATGTTGCAGATGAACACGTATGTGAGCTTCCAGCACCGTATGTTGCAGATGAAGACGTATGTGAGCTTCCAGCGCCGTATGTTGCAGATGAAGACGTATGTGAGAGTTTCCAGCCCCGTATGTTGCAGATGAACACGTATGTGAGCTTCCAGCACCGTATGTTGCAGATGAACACTTATGTGAGCTTCCAGCACCGTATGTTGCAGATGAAGACGTATGTGAGCTTCCAGCACCGTATGTTGCAGATGAACACGTATGTGAGCTTCCAGCACCGTATGTTGCAGATGAACACGTATGTGAGAGTTTCCAGCACCGTATGTTGCAGATAAAGAGGTATGTGAGCTTCCAGCACAGTATGTTGCAGATGAACACGTATGTGAGCTTCCAGCACCGTATGTTGCAGATGAACACGTATGTGAGCTTCCAGCACCGTATGTTGCAGATGAACACGTATGTGAGCTTCCAGCACCGTATGTTGCAGATGAATACGTATGTGAGCTTCCAGCACCGTATGTTGCAGATAAACATGTGAGCTTCCAGCACCGTATATTGCAGATAAAGAGGTATGTGAGCTTCCAGCACAGTATGTTGCAGATGAACACGTATGTGAGCTTCCAGCACCGTATGTTGCAGATGAACATGTATGTGAGCTTCCAGCGCCGTATGTTGCAAATGAACACGTATGTGAGAGTTTCCAGCACCATATGTTGCAGATGAACACGTATGTGAGCTTCCAGCACCGTATGTTGCAGATGAACACGTATGTGAGCTTCCAGCGCCGTATGTTGCAGATGAACATGTATGTGAGAGTTTCCAGCCCCGTATATTGCAGATGAACACGTACGTGAGCTTCCAGTGCCGTAGGAGGCAGATAAACACGTATGTGAGCTTCCACCACTGTATGTTGCAGATGAAGGCGTATTTGAGTTTCCAGCACCGTATGTTGCAGATAAACACGTGAGCTTCCAGCACCGTATGTTGCAGATGAACACGTATGTGAGCTTCCAGCACCGTATGTTGCAGATGAAGACGTATGTGAGCTTCCAGCACCGTATGTTGCAGATAAACACGTGAGCTTCCAGCACCGTATGTTGCAGATGAACACATATGTGAGCTTCCAGCACCGTATGTTGCAGATGAACACGTATGTGAGCTTCCAGCGCCGTATGTTGCAGATGAACACGTATGTGAGAGTTTCCACCACAGTATGTTGCAGATGAACACGTATGTGAGCTTTCAGCACCGTATGTTGCAGATGAACACGTATGTGAGCTTCCAGCACCGTATGTTGCAGATGAACATTTATGTGAGAGTTTCCAGCACCGCATGTTGCAGATGAAGACGTATGTGAGCTTCCAGCACCGTATGTTGCAGATGAACACGTATGTGAGAGTTTCCAGCACCATATGTTGCAGATGAACACATATGTGAGCTTCCAGCACCGTATGTTGCAGATGAACACGTATGTGAGCTTCCAGCACCGTATGTCGCAGATGAACACGTATGTGAGAGTTTCCAGCACCGTATGTTGCAGATAAAGAGGTATGTGAGCTTCTAGCACCGTATGTTGCAGATAAAGACGTATGTGAGCTTCCAGCACCGTATGTTGCAGATAAACACGTGAGCTTCCAGCACCGTATGTTGCAGATGAACACGTATGTGAGCTTCCAGCACCGTATGTTGCAGATGAACATGTATGTGAGAGTTTCCAGCACCGTATGTTGCAGATGAACACGTATGTGAGCTTCCAGCACCGTATGTTGCAGATGAACACGTATGTGAGCTTCCAGCACCATATGTTGCAGATGAACATGTATGTGAGAGTTTCCAGCACCGTATGTTGCAGATGAACACATATGTGAGCTTCCAGCACCGTATGTTGCAGATGAACACATATGTGAGCTTCCAGCACCGTATGTTGCAGATAAACATGTGAGCTTCCAGCACCGTATGTTGCAGATGAACACGTATGTGAGCTTCCAGCACCGTATGTTGCAGATGAACACGTATGTGAGCTTTCAGCACCGTATGTTGCAGATGAACACGTATGTGAGCTTCCAGCACCGTATGTTGCAGATGAACATGTATGTGAGAGTTTCCAGCACCGCATGTTGCAGATGAAGACGTATGTGAGCTTCCAGCACCGTATGTTGCAGATGAACATGTATGTGAGAGTTTCCAGCACCATATGTTGCAGATGAACACATATGTGAGCTTCCAGCACCGTATGTCGCAGATGAACACGTATGTGAGAGTTTCCAGCACCGTATGTTGCAGATAAAGAGGTATGTGAGCTTCCAGCACCGTATGTTGTAGATGAACACGTATGTGAACTTCCAGCACCGTATGTTGCAGATGAACACGTATGTGAGTGCCTCAGACAATGTGCTGTGGTCAACGTGATGTTGTGGATGCTGCTCACCTCCTCCAGCTGCTTCGTCTGGTGTTGGATCTGCTTGCTGAGCGAGGCGACAGCCCTGCGGTGCTGCTGCAGTGGTCCGTAGCGCTCCGATCTCTCCTCCGAGGTCAGCTCCGACTGCTGCAGGGACACGTGGGACACAGTCTCCACACACTGAAATCTTCTCTGATTTCACCCTCATCAATAAAAATTTCTACTGAATTAAGACTGAAAGAACGCTGGAGGAGATAACTTCAGACCACAGAGTGATGTGACAGCTGCTCACCTTCTCGGCGTACTCAGAGGCGATCTGTTTGATTTCCTCAGACTGCAGTCCAACGATCTGACCCACCGCGCTCGCCGTCAGCCTCCCCTGCACACAAGCAAATCCCAGTCTGCTCCTTCCGTTTATTCAAAATAAGTTTTGATCTGCTGTCTTTCTCATCAGAGACGGATGGCTCCCTCACCTCTTCGTTTGCCATCACAGACATGCTGGTCATCAGAGTTTTAATTCGCATCTAAAAAAAAAGACATGAAGTCACATTGTAGGTCTGGTTTATCTGAAGGTAACAGATTCATACAGCAGCAAACCAAAGGTCCTGACAGGCTGAGACATGAGGACAGAAGTTAGAACCAAGATATAAATCTAACACACTTTGCTGAGGCCCATTCACATTTAGCGCCTACATCCTTTCTGTGTGATCCGACAGCACCAACACCACGTTCACATGATCAAGGATAAAGATGAGCAGGCAGACGTCACACAGATCTGAATGAGGACAGGTCATCATTTATCAACTGCTCCTACCAACAGATCGGTATTTAGTACATGAGAACATTATCACGTAAAATGGAATTTACAGTTTCGTTTTAGAAATGTCCTTAAACACGATTTAAACTCTGGCCTGCGTACGCACACTAGTCGCAGAAGAGAGGAACTGCAGTAGTTTTGCAGGAGTCACAACAATCTCAGCTTCCACGTGCATTCTTTATTTCACCATTCAATTAGTAATATCAGGAAAAATAAGAAGTTCAGAAAAGACACCTGCGGCTGACAGGTGATCGGAACTCTGAGCTCCGTTGTGAGGTTGTCATCAGACAGCTGATCTGATCGATGACATCACAGAGCAACTTCTGATCAGATTCTGCTTCCAGAGATCCCGACAGATTCCTGAGTTGACTGTGTTGTAAAGTTATAATAAATACTATTCCAGGGAAAAAGGAAGTAGGGTTTGTTAAATGACATGACTTATGAGACAGGCGAAACATTCCCTGTCCATCACGGAGCTGCATTACATAATCCGTATGAATACGTCTTTTCTCTGGATCAAAACACATTTATTTCTCTTAAACGGTTCAACATCAGATTAAAATTCAAATGGGAATATTGCAATGAAGCAGGGAATGGTGCTGAGAATGAATCTGGGAATGATGCTGGGAATGATACAGCGAACGATGCTGCAAATGAAGCTGGGAATGAAACTGGGAATTTAAACTGGGAACGATGCTGGAAAAGATGTGTTTCCAGGTGATTTCTAAACTGATGTGTTGTTGATGAACCGACATGACTGAGAAACCACATCAGCTGATCCCTAACTAACATGCTGTGACTGATACGTTTGATAAATATGGAATTTTTGGTACTTCAAGATGGGGTTTAGGACTGATTCTGATAAATAAATGAAGGCTCTGTACTGTAAATCTTCCTGTTTGATTCTGAACTGGTTTCTATTGGTTTTTAACAAGACTGAATCTGACACCTCATTAACCTGGAGGATACATTTTACATCTCCTGTTTCATATCTCACCTCCTCTGCTGCCTGCAGGTCCTCCTCCTCCAACACCTCAGTCTTCCCAGGAGGCGCCGCCTGACTGGCTAACGACGCCTTTCCCTCATCCACCTGGAGAAAGGAAACGGGTCAGAGGACAGGTAGGGTCCAGGTTGGGGCACCTTACAGAGAAAATCTGCCATAGTTCCAGACTCTGACTTTCACTCTGAAACCTACCTTTTCATGTTTGGGCTGCTTACTGAATCCGTAACGCCTGGTGAAAAAACCAAACAGTGAGACGTTACTGAGGCGTAGACGTTAACAACGTACGTTTCAGGACACCGACACGTTAAATTAATGAAGAAGGCATCCATCATGATAACCCAAAACGTGAGCTCTGTCAGCATTCTCTGAGCATCCACACAAACACAGCAGCGTGCACACGCCGTGCACATGCTCACACTTACTTACAGCAGAAAATCAGACACTCTGGAGGGAGAGATGGAAACATGAAAAACAATTTGTCAGACAGATGGAAAGGAAATATGAGATGTGTCGAAGACATCAGGAATGGAGAGAATTAACTAAAGTCAGATTATGTGGCGTCATGGCGACCAGAGTTTACATCAACTTTATAATGTTTCTAACATCTGTGGTGAATCAGTGCTGAACACACTGAAACTGGATGAACATGTTGGTTCATCTGAAACCATCTAATCACACTGACTGTTTACATTATCAGCTGATAACACACCCATAGGAACAGCCAGGAACAGTCAGGAATAACCAGGATCAGTCAGGAACAGTCAGTAACAGTCAGGAATAACCAGGAACAGTCAGCAACAGCCAGGAACAGTCAGGAATAACCAGGATCAGTCAGGATCAGTCAGGAACAGCCAGGAACAGTCAGGAATAACCAGGATCAGTCAGGAACAGCCAGGAACAGTCAGGAACAGTCAGTAACAGTCAGGAATAACCAGGAACAGTCAGCAACAGCCAGGGTAAATAAATAAAAATAGAGGTCATAGAAAATGGCATGGGTGGGGGGACTGTGTAAAGTTAAAGTTAAAATTAAAATTATTCTTGATTTTTTTGCCTTTTATCCATGAAAATGCATTTCCTAAACAAAATTAAAGGAATAAAAACATTATACATGTTTTTGTTTTGTGTTTTCTTTTCGTGTCAGTCATGCTGGATAATCCTCCTCCTGTCCCGACTGAACTTCTTTTGGACCCTCGTTGAAAGTGACACTAAGCGCGAACTGGAGACGACCATGGTGACCGTGGAAATGTTGTGGAATTTTTTCGAGCCTGAAGACATCAGGCGTTACGGTGCACGAGGCTGAGGCAAACAAACCCATGAGGATCATCATGTAGGTGAGCAGTGAGGGAAGATGTGAACACTGCATGTTTACCAGCTGATGATTTAAATGTTCTCATGTCTGAAAGGAAGTTTACACTTGGAGATTGACTACACACACACGCGCGCGCGAGCACAGACAGGGTGTGGATCTTACCTGCCGTACTCCAGCAGGGTGGAGTGGACCCTGGACTCCTCATCCAGCAGATCTCCTGCTTCTTTCTGCCTCCTGTACTTCCTCAGAGGTTTGTACACCTCCTGGAAAACACCAGACTTCATCCACATGATGCTCACTGCTGGGTAACACCCCCCCCCCCCCCCCCCCCCCCCCCCCCCCCCCCCCCCAGTCCGACAGCTTACCAGGACATCCAGAACTGCCTTCACAGCCTTGTCCTTCCTTTGGAGGAAGTCTTCATCCTACACCGGAGACAAAACATCAGCAGCTCTCCCTGATAGGACGGATCACACGGACAGAGCCAGCACACACCTGCAGAACCCTGCAGCTCTGATCACAGGAATATCTGGACACCTTTCATTTTACATAATTAGTCTGGAACAGTTTCTCCTGAAAACTGTCAACAGTGAGACCAGAACCAGAACCACTGAGGATGAGGATGGTCAGCTGACCTGCAGCTCTTCATCTTTATGTTCTTCACAAGCTTCTGCTTCTCCATCACTTCTGGAATCAGCTGTAAAACCTGGAATATTGTAAAATTTGCTCCTATGATCTGTTTTCTCCACTAATTTCAGAGTTTTTCTGCAGCTCCCATCTGTGTGACGACACCTGAACTGATGGAGATCGATCGATCAGAGGCCGACAGAAACACAGCAGATATCCAAAACAGGAAGAAGTCCCACGCTACGCTGCGCTAGAAAAGATGAGAAGCTGCTTCTAGTGAAGGTTGAGAATAAACTGGCTGATAAACGTGGTCAGAGCAGCAGAGCAGCCTCCAGCAGACCCCCCGAGTGTTGGAGCAGCTGGGGGTCCTGCTACAGTAACACAACCACTAACAGAATACACTGTGTGTATCTAAAAAAAGGAAAGAACAGTGGATGCTTATGGCTGGTTGAGCAGTGATGCAGCTGGTTCCGTTCCCAGCCCGGACGTCACCTCTCTGCCGAGCAACCGTCCAATAAAGACCTCCCGAGCAAAAAATAAGATCAACAAATTAAATAAGAGATTTTTATTTTCCTGCTGAACGGTTGAAACTTTATTCTCCAACCAAACACGCTCGGGAGGAATGAGGTTACCACCAGGATGCGATCTGGACCAGAACCTGGACCTGGACCCGGCTGATGGGCCGGATCTGCTGCTTGTCCATGTCTTCAACCTTCGTGCTGAACATGTCAGCCTGCGTGTCGGGTCACGTGTGTGTTCTGGTCACATGACCAGAACCTCAGCCGCTGGGTTCATGTGAACGGTGAACTGAGACCGGGAGCAGGTCCACGCAGTCCCAGCAAACTGGTCCTCCTCAGCCTGGTCCCACAGACCCAGCAGAGGCTGAAAACCACATGTGTCAGTGATGGATGCTGTTACCTCAGGGAGGCTGTGGGTCTTCTGGAACTGGGAAACGGAGTAGGACCTGACGTAGTCTCCCATCTCCTCCCTGGTCTCTATGGCTCGCTTCACCAGCCACTGAAACACACACACGAGAGCAGAAGATGGATACACACACCTGGACCACCTGGACCACCAGAACGCCGTTACAGCTGCCGTCTGCAGAAACATGTTAGCACAGGGGTGTCAAACATACGGCACAGGGATCCAATCTGGCCCACGGGACTAACATCGTAAATATGAAAACAACACAGACAATATTAACTGTAATATTCTAAAAAAAAGTAACTGTAATCTAATAAAAGTAACTAATATTATAATGAAACTGTAATTATAATACTTTAATAAAAGTAACCGTAATATTATAATGAAACTGTAATTATAATACTTTAATAAAAGTAACCGTAATATTATAATGAAACTGTAATTATAATACTTTAATAAAAGTAACTGTAATATTATAATGAAACTGTAATTATAATACTTTAATAAAAGTAACCGTAATATTATAATGAAACTGTAATTATAATACTTTAATAAAAGTAACTAATATTATAATGAAACTGTAATTATAATACTTTAATAAAAGTAACCGTAATATTATAATGAAACTGTAATTATTATACTTTAACAAAAGTAACTGTAATATTATAATGAAACTGTAATTATTATACTTTAACAAAAGTAACTGTAATATTATAATGAAACTGTAATTATAATACTTTAATAAAAGTAACTGTAATATTATAATGAAACTGTAATTATTATACTTTAACAAAAGTAACTGTAATATTATAATGAAACTGTAATTATTATACTTTAACAAAAGTAACTGTAATATTATAATGAAACTGTAATTATAATACTTTAATAAAAGTAACTGTAATATTATAATGAAACTGTAATTATAATACTTTAATAAAAGTAACCGTAATATTATAATGAAACTGTAATTATAATACTTTAATAAAAGTAACCGTAATATTATAATGAAACTGTAATTATAATACTTTAATAAAAGTAACCGTAATATTATAATGAAACTGTAATTATAATACTTTAATAAAAGTAACTGTAATATTATAATGAAACTGTAATTATAATACTTAAATAAAAGTAACTGTAATATTATAATGAAACTGTAATTATAATACTTTAATAAAAGTAACTGTAATATTATAATGAAACTGTAATTATTATACTTTAACAAAAGTAACTGTAATATTATAATGAAACTGTAATTATAATACTTTAATAAAAGTAACCGTAATATTATAATGAAACTGTAATTATAATACTTTAATAAAAGTAACGGTAATATTATAATGAAACTGTAATTATAATACTTTAACAAAAGTAACTGTAATATTATAATGAAACTGTAATTATTATACTTTAACAAAAGTAACTGTAATATTATAATGAAACTGTAATTATAATACTTTAACAAAAGTAACTGTAATATTATAATGAAACTGTAATTATTATACTTTAACAAAAGTAACTGTAATATTATAATGAAACTGTAATTATAATACTTTAATAAAAGTAACGGTAATATTATAATGAAACTGTAATTATA
The DNA here is from genome assembly GCF_017639745.1 of Melanotaenia boesemani. Classification (NCBI taxonomy): domain Eukaryota; kingdom Metazoa; phylum Chordata; class Actinopteri; order Atheriniformes; family Melanotaeniidae; genus Melanotaenia; species Melanotaenia boesemani. Next base: position 35,563,474 of record NC_055693.1, read on the forward strand.
ATACTTTAATAAAAGTAACTGTAATATTATAATGAAACTGTAATTATTATACTTTAACAAAAGTAACTGTAATATTATAATGAAACTGTAATTATAATACTTTAATAAAAGTAACTGTAATATTATAATGAAACTGTAATTATTATACTTTAACAAAAGTAACTGTAATATTATAATGAAACTGTAATTATTATACTTTAACAAAAGTAACTGTAATATTATAATGAAACTGTAATTATAATACTTTAATAAAAGTAACGGTAATATTATAATGAAACTGTAATTATAATACTTTAATAAAAGTAACGGTAATATTATAATGAAACTGTAATTATAATACTTTAATAAAAGTAACCGTAATATTATAATGAAACTGTAATTATAATACTTTAATAAAAGTAACCGTAATATTATAATGAAACTGTAATTATAATACTTTAATAAAAGTAACTGTAATATTATAATGAAACTGTAATTATAATACTTTAATAAAAGTAACCGTAATATTATAATGAAACTGTAATTATAATACTTTAATAAAAGTAACTAATATTATAATGAAACTGTAATTATAATACTTAATAAAAGTAACCGTAATATTATAATGAAACTGTAATTATAATACTTTAATAAAAGTAACTGTAATATTATAATGAAACTGTAATTCTAATACTTTAATAAAAGTAACCGTAATATTATAATGAAACTGTAATTATAATACTTTAATAAAAGTAACCGTAATATTATAATGAAACTGTAATTATAATACTTTAATAAAAGTAACTAATATTATAATGAAACTGTAATTATAATACTTTAATAAAAGTAACCGTAATATTATAATGAAACTGTAATTATAATACTTTAATAAAAGTAACCGTAATATTATAATGAAACTGTAATTATAATACTTTAATAAAAGTAACCGTAATATTATAATGAAACTGTAATTATAATACTTTAATAAAAGTAACCGTAATATTATAATGAAACTGTAATTATAATACTTTAATAAAAGTAACCGTAATATTATAATGAAACTGTAATTATAATACTTTAATAAAAGTAACTGTAATATTATAATGAAACTGTAATTATAATACTTTAATAAAAGTAACTAATATTATAATGAAACTGTAATTATAATACTTTAATAAAAGTAACTGTAATATTATAATGAAACTGTAATTATAATACTTTAATAAAAGTAACTAATATTATAATGAAACTGTAATTATAATACTTTAATAAAAGTAACTGTAATATTATAATGAAACTGTAATTATAATACTTTAATAAAAGTAACCGTAATATTATAATGAAACTGTAATTATAATACTTTAATAAAAGTAACCGTAATATTATAATGAAACTGTAATTATAATACTTTAATAAAAGTAACTAATATTATAATGAAACTGTAATTATAATACTTTAATAAAAGTAACTGTAATATTATAATGAAACTGTAATTATAATACTTTAATAAAAGTAACTAATATTATAATGAAACTGTAATTCTAATACTTTAATAAAAGTAACTGTAATATTATAATGAAACTGTAATTATAATACTTTAATAAAAGTAACTGTAATATTATAATGAAACTGTAATTATAATACTTTAATAAAAGTAACTAATATTATAATGAAACTGTAATTATAATACTTTAATAAAAGTAACCGTAATATTATAATGAAACTGTAATTATAATACTTTAATAAAAGTAACTGTAATATTATAATGAAACTGTAATTATAATACTTTAATAAAAGTAACTAATATTATAATGAAACTGTAATTATAATACTTTAATAAAAGTAACTGTAATATTATAATGAAACTGTAATTATAATACTTTAATAAAAGTAACTGTAATCTCTGATGTTTCCAGGTTTCATGTTTTCTGTATGAATGTAAAACATTTCCAGGTCGGGAGGAAAACTGGTTCCATCTTTTCTCTCTGACTTCAGTGTGTATGATGAGGTTCAGGTGGAAACGTAGAAGTTTGCACATTTAAAATAACTTCTAGATGTGAAACTCTGGATTTTTCACCTCCAGACAGCTGGAATTACATGTTGGTGCTTTTCTACATCCGTGCTGGTCTGGAGGCTGGAATAAAGCTGGACATGTGCAAACATGTCAAACAAATAAAATATGTAAATAAATTAAATACATAACAATAAAATAGAAATAAAAATAAAAACCGTGTACCTAATAAAAACTAGATGATATGAGTTAATAAAAATCTATTTTACTTTTTTTTGGACTGCACGGTGGTGTGGTGGTTCGCACGGCAGCCTCACATGTTCTCTCCGTGTATGCGTGGGTTCTCTCCGGCTTCCTCCCACCGTCCAAAGACGTGATGTTAATTGGTTATTCTAAATCCCTCCCTCCCTGGAGTGAGTGTGAATAGTTGATTGTCTCTCTCTGTGTTGGGCCTGTGATGGACAGGTGTACCTGTCCAGGTGTACCTGCCTCTGACCTGTTAAATGCTGGGATAGACTCCAGCTCACCTGCGACCCGTAATGGAGAAAGTGGTACAGAGAATTCATGAAAATCTATTTTTTTAAATGCATAAAATGTATTAAGAAAATGATCAATAAAAGTTGAAAAATAGAAAAACAATAACATTTATTAGATTTAGAACGTATACATTTTATTCATTTATATTTGGGCTGTCGCATGATTAAGCCTTTAACCAGATTAATCACAGCTTACAGATTAATTCATCTCAATTAATTACCATTCGCAACTACACCTGAAATCCGCTCGTTGCCCTGTTACTGTAGATATGTGAAGGTACGAACCACGGACCTCTAGTTTCCTCCCTCCTCCTGAACGATCAACAAACGCCACACGAGAGAAAAGCGGATCAGCTGATCACCATCGGCCGCCATGCTTCACTGAACAACATGAAGGAGAGGGAGGCAGCCGCTGCTGTACAGAGACCACCAGAGATCCTGCAGAGCAGCCATGTTGGTGCAGAACGCAGGAAAAGGAGAAAAGTGTGTTAAACACCACCGTCCTCCACGGAGCGACGCCCATGTGTTGCTCCATCACTTGCTCAGTGACGGATGTATGGGGCTGGTCATGCCGCGCATGCGTTAACTGCATTTAAAATGTTATTAATTACATAAATTAGTTACCGCCGTTAACGTGTTATTTTTGACAGCCTTAAAGACAATAAATATAAATAAACACATAAAATAAAAAACTGTATCTAATAAAATATAAAATGTGTACGTTTTATATACGTTTGTTCGTGTTCATGGGGAAACATCATCTGTGTTTACATGTTTTTCAGACTTTGTGTACCTGGTTTTTTAACTATTGTTGTCTTAACTGTGTTTGTTGGTGATAGAAATGGTTTTACTGAGCTGGTAGCTGAGATTCTGGACTTTCTGTGGATACCACACATGTTTATAGTTACATCTACAGACCTGACGCTACACCCGGAAACCAGATGTTAACCCTTAACTCCCGGTAGCGGAGGCTGCAGGTGCAGAGGTGAAGCTAAACAGTCAAACTAAGAATGAAAGTTTAGAGAATTTATATCCAGAAATGTGGATAATGAAGCAGTGAAGGTGCATGGATGGAAGTTATTGTGCATATTGTGAATATTTCTCTCTCCTCACCATCTAGAAGCTGTGAGATTCTCATCCTGCTTTCTGTCTGTTCACCTGATGCTGATATTCATCACATATTGTTCCTTCTGTGTTTAGAAGGAAGCAGCTTCACAGCTTTAAATCCATCCTGCTGACTTTTTACCTTTTAGTTAGTAAATCCTGAACATTTCATCCTTCTTTCTCATAAATTTTTGATTTTATATATGAAGAAATATTTTAACTGTTAGTGTTTAAAGAGAAAACTGCTGCTAAACCTGTTTATGTGTTTAGTGCAGGGGTCTGCAGCCTTTCCAATCCAAAGAGACATTTTTCCCTCAGCCAGCTAAATAAAACTCCTTTAGAGACGCAAATGTTACCAGACTTTTCAAAAAGGAAACTTAATATATATTTTTAATGAAGAGCCACCATAGGATGTTTGTTATTGTTAAAGAACCACATTTTTATTTCCATTTTTAGGTTTTAAAATAAAGAAAAACAAACTTTTATCACGATTAATCACAGTATATAATGAGAATGATTGCAATTAAAAGTTTGAATCGTTGCCCAGCACTAATTTAAATATAATTGTATATAATATGTATTTAACATAAATAAAAATAATTTTATATAAAAGTTTGCTCAAAAATATTAAATAAAAATTCAACATGTAAATGATAAAGTAAATTAATTTTCAGCCTAAATGTCAGGTTGTTGGTGGTGTCTCAGCAGGCAGTTTGAGGGACAGATGGTTCGTGTGAACGTGGTGATGAGGTTTCTATCGTGCTGTTATGCTACTGGTCCGACACACTGGACACCAGATGTAGCTGAATGTGGGACCTGGACTCGGAGGAGTTTGACCTCCTGTGTTAACATGTTCAGGTTTCGTTGTGAGAGATGACAGCAGAGACTTTTTCTCCCACCTGAATGACCGGAAAAATGTGGATAAAATCCAGTCCTTGGATCTGATGGGGTTCAAGGCGATGAGGACATTTCATCTTCGGTAGGACAGAAACAATCTTCTCTGTCAGGGCTCTGCAAGGAAACAGAAGAGCTGGTAGGACATCACCATCATCACCATCATCATGGATTACATTCTGGGTCTGACCAACGTCACAGTTCAGCCATGTCTGTGTGATAACTGCAGCTGAAAGCTTCCATCTGAGCTGCTAACTGGTTTCCATTAGTCTTCCTGTTCCGACTGTAGACGTCTGGGTCATATCTTTTAAAATTACACTGCCCGTCCAAACAAAACTAAACCCCCCACCTGGACTTCATTCTAAGCCAATTAATAAGAGTTTCTTGTTATAATAAGAGTCTCTGTTAAAGACATTTATGACTCCGTGGTAGCATCTGCCCTCCTCTGTGCACGGGGGGGGGGGGGTTGGTCTGCATAATACACACTGTGTATGCTTGTACATAGAACACCAGTTACTGTTACTACCGTTTTTATCTTATTGTACTTAATATTTATATTTTCTTACTATTTTATATTTTCCTAATATTAATCTGCTTTTCTTACTCTGTTTTTCTACAGTTGAGCTGTAGTAACACACATGTATACGCCTTTGTGGGATAAATACAGTTTCTCTTCCACTGGATGATTCCTGCAGGGTGATGATGTTCCAGCTGCAACAAGTTATTTATCCTCAGCTGATGCAATGAGCAGAACCATGTGGAGAGACACATCTGAGGTTGTGGAAAAGATGTTTAAGAAGGGTCAGATCACATCTAAGGAGATGCAGTTTGCAGTCAGGTAGGGAGCCTAAAGACTGGCCATGGAAGAAGGTCATGTGGTCTGATGAGTCCAGGTCTACCCTGGTCCAGAGTGATGGAGCATCAGGGTAAGAAGAGAGGAGGATGAAGGGATGCAGCATCATGCCTAGTGCTGCTGTTCAAGCCTGTGGGGGCAGTCTGTTATCTGGGGTTACTGCAGTTGGTCAGGTGTAGGTTCAGGTCTGGGTTCAGGTCTAGGTTCAGGTCTAGGTTCAGCTGGTACCTGAATATCCCGAATGAGCAGGTTATTCCATCCTCCCTGATGGCACGGTGCAGGATTCATGGGGCTCAGACTGTGAAAGACTGGTTCAGGGAACAGGAGGCATCATGGATGGACCACAGAGTCCAGACCTGAACCCCATGGAGGGTCTCTGGGATGTACTGGAGAAGGCTTTGAGCAGTGGGCGGACTCTCCATCATCAATATCAGATATTGGTGTAAAATTAATACAAGTGTGGATGGAAATAAATGTTTTGATGTTGCAGAAGCTTCTAGAGACGATGCCACAGAGCATCTGGGCTTTAGAGTCCCGCGTAACCATAAATTTGTTAGTGTGACTAACTTTATTTTCCTTGGTCACACTGATGCTCCAAACATCTCTCAGGTCCAGGTGAAGGCCTCTCTCTCTCTGAATGTCTGTCTGCATGTTCATTCCCTCCTTAGCCGAGCTCAGAGAAGAATGACACCTTGATGAAAAACCCTGGAGAAGGGCTGGGTCTTCACCTCTGACTGGCTCTGATCCTGATAAACAATCATCAATGATCAAAAAGCAATCCTTATCATGTATTAAAACGAGCCGCTAAGAGCAACGCTGGGAAAATTGGAGTGCACCAAAACTTTTAGCTGATGTATACAATTTAAAAAGTTAGGTGCACCCATGCAAGCAAAGTAAAAGTTGGTCGGGAGCCCGGAGAGAGCTGCTGTAATGAAAGCTAAAGGAGGTCCAGCCAAATGTTAGTGTGGGACTTCTTCTTTGGACGGATAGTGTAAGTTGCAGCCTGCGTTCAGTGACACACAGCTTTAACAATCACCTGCCATCACTTACATCTTCTGTCCGATGGTGGAGTTTTCCTGGAAGAGAAGGTCTACATCGACGTCAAAGCTGCATGTTGTGATGCACCAGGTCATCCCACCAACCACCTGCAGAGGAGGAAGCAGCTGAGAGGACGGCCTGACGTACCCATGAGACAACACAACAGATATCTGACTTTAACATGATCCTGGAACCAGGACAGCTCAGAAACAGCTGGTCCACCTCCACAGAGAAGCAGCAGAGAGCTGGAAACCTGAGCACATGACAGGTGACCCCCCCAACCCAGATCCTCTGAGACCACAAATAACACCACAACACACCGTCAGGATCAGAGCGGTGGCAGCTGACTGTGAGTTCGCGAGTGGGTCGGTCTGAGTCTATGAAACGGACCGGACCGGTATGTGTACCTTATCAAACGGGGACAGTCCCTTGATCCGGGCCCGGAAGTAGCCCGCTGCCAGCAGCAGCTCCAGGATCTCAGCCAGTTTGTGGTTCTGTTCTTCATCCTCTCTGGTTTCCACCTGGAACCAAACACCGAACCTCCGTTACAATTCAGATCACATTCCTCTTTTTTCCTCTCTAAATGTCGGAATTAAACTCCGGTTCCGGTGTCACGTGACAGCTAACCGCCCCTCACGGTGGGCTCGCGCCCCCGTCAGTCCGGAACTTTCACACCGTCCGAACCGCAGTGACTCTGGTCGGACGGTCCACGCGTACCTGGATCAGGTTTCCATCTTGATCGTACTGCGCTCCGATTTTAGAACCAGTTCTGACTCTGTGGAAGACAGACGAAGCCGCCGCCATGTTGGATTGAGGAGCAGATGACCGCTCACGTGACCGCAGCGCACGTCACGTAAACGTACAAATACCCCGCTATTCTTCCTCTTCTTATCATTATTATTATTATAATCTTATAAATATTATTAATCTGTGAACAGACAAATGGAGACGTGGGCTATTTTCTTCTTCTGTGGTTTCTGAAACGTCACATACCGTGTGCACGTGCAGGTACTTTCTGTCAGCAGAGGGAGCAATGGGATTAAAACGAAATCAAATGAAATGAAATACAATACAATAATTAATATAATTTATTATGAATAAATGTGTGGGACATTATTCCTCTTTACTTTTCTGTTTTGCTTTGGACCCACATGACAGTAAAGTGATAACAAAAAATAAGGTCAAATGCTGGCTGATTGAGTTAAACTGATAAAATTCTAATAAAAACAGATGACTTGGATTTTCTAAACTTAAATTTATGTAATGTTGATAACATTTAAGAGTGATACCACAGAGAAAACCATCTGTCCTCAGAGACAGAGACATCATCCCAAAGTTTTACTGAACCTTCAAAGAAGAACTAAACCAAACTGCTGTAGGAAATTCCTTTGAGGGATAAATCCTTAATATCTTCCACTTCCTCGGTTTATTTGGGAAATCTGAGACAGATTGTTTGATTGTTTATTTTTTCTTTTTTTTCCATTCAGTGTAAAGGATGGGATTTAAATATACAGTGTAAAATACGTTTTAGGTCAGTGAAGTGAACACTGAGCTCTACAACGTGGGAAGCTTTGTGGGTTCATGTCTCAGTCTGTCTGGATTCACGTGTCTTTTTACAGCATCAATCTGACAGCTTTAACTTTACTGCACAGATCATGTTTCAAGAACGGACTAACTGGTGAAGCTGTAATTATTCACTTCACTTCGGCCTGTTGTCTGCATTTCATCGGCAGGAGTTTCTGGGGATTTCCAGCAACACGTGTCCATATTTTACTCTATGAACAGGAATTCTAAATTCACTGAATCCCAATGATTGATGTCCTGAGAAGTTTGTTTCAGCATCAAACGGAATAACAAGACATTCTCTTTTAAACATAGTTTGATAATCTGATCATGTTGGTAGATCAGTTGTTTAACACAGACAGAATAGAAACTAAAATTAGAATATAATATTGCTGTCACTATATGAGATTATCAATAAATCAACCAAATTTATAAAGCATTTTACAACAATCACAGTTGATCAAAGTGCTGGAAAGACATAAAAACAAGAATAAAAATATAGTACACATATAAATTATTAAATTATGCATGTCAGTTTGTTGCACAATTGATTATGCCAAAGTGTTTAGAGCAACACAATCTGGAGTCTGTATGATTTTTAAATATCAGCCAGGAGTTCATATTTATCCTTACACACTCCCACTGATGAATATGTATATAATCTAAAAACAATAACAAACCCATTAGACCATCATTTCAGAGAAACATGACCACATTATCAAATGCAGTTAATTTAACATGAAAAGAAACATGTTAAGTAAATTTCTTAGATTTATGAAAAACTAAATGAAAATAGTCACCAGATAAACCTTATTTTATGGGTAAGTTTAATTTCCATAAATGTAAATCTACTAGAGGAAATCTTTCTTGTATTTATTCAGGAATTCAGGCAGGCCATTCACTAAATTAAAGACCGAATCCAAAAGCTATTTACACTCTTACAGCTTATAATAACGTAAATAATTCAATGAGAACAACATTTTCACTTTTTTTTTTCCAACCTAGCGTTTTATTTAAAAATACAGTTTAATATTTTGTCCTTTTTTTTAGCTTTGTCATTATATTTGTCAGTTCTTATTGTTTTCCAGTGTTCAGTCATATTTAATAAAAAAAAACAAAAAAACAAAAGTTCGTTTCAGCAGCAGAAAGGTAGCAAGGACGAAAAACTGATTTTACGACAGTTGAGGTTATGTTACGGTTGCGCTTTGCGACGGCGGTCTAGTTTACGACACACGTGTAGCGTGTTACAGTGTTTACGCCAACATGGTCAGAGTTAGTAAGAAAACGGAGAAGAAAAAGAATTTGGAACAGAACTCCGGTCCGGAGCAGAACCCGGACACCCACGGAAGGTTCGCGGATGAAGATGAGGAGGACAGCAGCGGAGCTGATGAAGATGTCAGCGGTGAGGAAGAGGACGGAGAAGATGACAGAAAGCGGAGGAAGCTGCTGGAGGCTATCAGCGCGCTTGGAGGTCAGAGGAAAAAACCGCTGGCTGAGAGGTCCGAGGCGGCCGTGAACATGTCGGAGTTCACGGTGAGCGCGGAGGGGGAGGCCGGCAGGATGGAGCTGTCCGACCTGATCGGAACCATCCAGACGGCCCCCGGTATGACGGCCCAAAACAGGAAGCAGCTGCGGGGGATGGAGCGGAGTAGGAGGACCATCGAGTGTCCGCTTAGCAAGCAGGACTCAGAGCGGATCCAGAGAGACCTGGCTTTCCAGAAGGCCGCCTCAGCAGTGAGTCGCTGGGGCAGCATCATCACTCAGAGCCGCCGGGCCGAGCAGCTGGTCTTCCCTCTGAACCAAGAGCCCTCCGGACCCAGACCCGTGGAGAAGGTGGTGATGTGCTGGAAGGCTCAGACGCCACTGGAACAGGAAATCTTCAGTCTGCTGGCTGCTAACAAGCAGCCCATCGTCGACCCCATCCTGACCCCCACTGAGGAGGCCTCCCTAAGAGCCATGAGCCTGGAGGACGCCAAGGTCCGCCGGGCCGAGCTCCAGAAGGCCCGGGCCCTGCAGTCTTACTATGAAGCCAAGGCCCGCAGAGAGAGGAAGATCAAGAGCAAAAAGTACCACAAAGTCCAGAACAAGGCCAAGAGGAAGGATTTCCTGAAGCAGTTCGATGAGATGGTGAAGTCGGACCCGGCCGCCGCCGTGGAGGAGCTGAACAAGATGGAGCTGGCCCGGATGCAGGAGAGGATGTCCCTCAAGCACCAGAACAGCGGAAAGTGGGCCAAGTCCAAGGCCATCATGGCCAAATACGACGAGGAGGCCCGCAGAGCCATGCAGCAGCAGCTGGAGGTGAACAAAGACCTGACCCAGAAGATGGTGACCTCCCTGAACCAGGAGGAGGAGGAGGAGGAGGAGGAGGAAGGAGCAGCTGACATGGAGAAGCTGCCAGACTTTGTGAATGATGCAGAGAAAGGACGGGATTCAAACCCGTGGATGAGAGGGAAACTCTCTGAAGAGCCCAAAGAGGAGGAGACGAGTGGAGGCGCTAAGGAGGTGGAGAAGGAGGCTCGTCCAACAGCAGGAGGAGATGAAGAAGAGGAGGAAGAGGAAGGAGAGGAGGAGGTGCTTCTAAGAGAGTTTGACAACAAGAGGAAACTTCGTCAGGAGGCTGACAAAGCAGCAGGAGCGTTTGTGGAAAAGGAGGGGATGGGGGCAGAGGAGGAGGAGATGGAGGAGGCACAGGAGAAGGAGGAAGAGGCGGAGATGGAGGAGGAGCTTTCAGAGTTCACTAAACTTTTTAAGGGAAAAACAAAAAGCCTGAAAGAGACAGAAGCAACGGAAGAAGCCACAACAGCTCAGCTGGAGGAAGGTCTGATGAGGATCAGGACCATGGAGGACATGGAGCTCCTCTCCCAGGACAACTTGGTCACAACCCCCACCACAGAGCACCCCCCCGCCACAGAGCACCCCCCCGCCACAGAGCAGCCGCCCCTCAGAAACAGGAAGAGGAAGAAGAAAGGGATCGAACTGAAAGAAGTCCTCACCAAAGAGACCAAGATCCTCCATGTGCCCCTGTGTCCCACCGTGGAGGACTCGGAGGACAAAGTGAACCAGAGAGGACTCATCAGAGAGGCTTTTGCTGGAGACGATGTCATCTCCGACTTCCTCATGGATAAAAGGAAGCAGGAAGAATTGGGGAAGCCCAAGAGGGTGGACCTGACGCTGCCCGGCTGGGGCGAGTGGGGGGGTCTGGGCGTCAAGCCGTCGAAGGCCAAGCGGCGACGGTTCAGATTCAGGACCGCAGCACCGCCACCCAGAAGGGACCAGCATCTGCCCAGCGTCGTCATCTCGGAGCAGAGGAACAGCTCCCTGAGCCTCCACCAGGTGAACTCTCTGCCCTTCCCCTTCCAGAACCACGCTCAGTTCGAGAGCTCCATCCGGTCCCCGCTGGGCCGGACCTGGAACACGGAGCGCACCGTGAAGAAGGTCACCAAGCCCAGGGTGCTGACCCAGCTGGGTGCCATCATCCAGCCCATGACTGAGGAGGATCTGGAGCGGGACAAGGAGAAGATGTCAGCTGGGAGGAGCCGCAGGCCGGAGTCCAGACCCTCCAGACCCACCAGACGGAAGTGATTCCAGTTCCGACGCGGAGGAACTTTAAAGCGAGATCAGACTGAGACATGAATTAATGTTAATGCGTTTTCTGTGCGGGAGCTTGGGGACATCAGCAGAGCTGCAGAGGCCTGAAGCTGGTCTACCCAGTTCCTTAAAGTCCTGCAGAGTCTTTGATTTGTTCCTCAGTGAACTGAGTAAATCTGGACCTGGTGTGAGAGTTCTAATAAAGCCAAATCTGGAAAGTATCTCAGAGTCAGAGTTTCACGCTGAAGCCGTTTTTTCCAGAAAGTCCCAGACGTGACGTCGGAATCAAAAAGAAACTCCAGATTTATCCGATTTTACCTGAAATGTTCATCAAGACATATTTACACCATTTGTTTTTATTTCTAAACATGACTCATCACCTGAGACCTCAGACCGGGTCTCAAACCTGATCTCAGACCTGGTCTTAGACCTGGGCTCAGACCTGATCCCAGACTTGGTCTCAGACCTGGTCTCAAACTTGCTGTCAGACCTGGTCTAAGAACTGATCTCAGACCGGGTCTCAGACCTGGTCTCAAACTTGGTCTCAGACCTGATCTTAGCCCTGGCCTCAGACCTGATCTCAGATCTAGTCTCAGACCTGTTCTCAGACTTGATCTCAGACCTGTTCTCAGACCTGATCTTAGACCTGGTCTCAGACCTGGTCTCAGACCTGGTCTAAGAACTGATCTCCGACCGGGTCTCAGACCTGGTCTCAAACTTGTTCTCAGACCTGATCTTAGACCTGGCCTTAGACCTGACTTCAGACCTGGTCTCAGATTTGGTCTCAGATCTGGTCTCAGACCTGTTCTCAGACTTGATCTCAGACCTGGTCTTAGACCTGGACTCAGACCTGATCTTAGACCTGGTCTCAAACTTGCTCTCAAACCTGGTCTAAAAACTGATCTCAGACCGAGTCTCAGACCTGGTCTCAAACTTGGACTCAGACCTGATCTTAGACCTGGCCTCAGACCTGGTCTCAGACTTGGTCTCAGACCTGACCTCAGACCTCTTCTCAGCTTGATCTCAGACCTGGTCTCAGATTTGATCTCAGACCTGGTCTCAAACTTGGTCTCAGACCTGATCTCAGACCTGGTCTCAGACTTGGCCTCAGACCTGGTCTCCGACCTGTTCTCAGACTTGGTCTCAGACCTGATCTCAGACTTGGTCTCAGACCTGGTCTCAGGCTTGGTCTCAGACCTGATCTCAGACTTGTTCTCAGATTTGATCTGATACCTGGTCTCAAACTTGATCTTAGACCTGATCTCAGACCTGGTCTCAGACTTGATCTCAGGCCTGGTCTCAGACTTGGTCTCAGACCTGATCTCAGACCTGGTCTTAGACCTGGTCTCAGACTTGGTCTCAGACCTGATCTCAGACTTGGTCTCAGACCTGGTGTCAGATTTGATCTCAGACCTGGTCTCAAACTTGGTCTCAGACCTGATCTCAGACTTGGTCTCAGACCTGTTCTTAGACTTGGACTCAGACCTGATCTTAGACCTGGTCTCAGACCTGGTCTCAGACTTGGTCTCAGATTTGATCTCAGACCTGGTCTCAAACTTGGTCTCAGACCTGATCTCAGACCTGGCTTCAGACCTGGTCTCAAACTTGGTCTGAGACCTGGTCTTAGACCTGGCCTCAGACCTGGCCTCAGACTTGGTCTCAGACCTGGTCTCAAACTTGGTCTCAGACCTGGTATCAGATTTGGTCTCAGACCAGGTCTCAAACTTGGTCTTAGACCTGATCTTAGACCTGGCCTCAGACCTGATCTTAGACCTGGCCTCAGACCTGTTCTCAGACCTGATCTCAGACCGGGTCTCAGACCTGGTCTCAGACCTGGTCTTAGACCTGGTCTCAGACCTGATCTCAGACATGATCTTAGAATTGATCTCAGACCTGGTCTTAGACCTGGCTTCAGACCTGGTCTCAGACCTGGCCTCAGACTTGATCTTAGACCTGATCTCAGACCTGGTCTCAGACCTGAGCTCAGGCCTGGCCTCAGACCTGGTCTCAGACCTGGTCTCAAACTTGGTCTTAGACCTGGCCTCAGACCTGGTCTCAGACCTGTTCTCAGACCTGATCTCAGACCGGGTCTCAGACCTGGTCTCAAACTTGGTCTCAGACCTGGTCTTAGACCTGGCCTCAGACCTGATCTCAGACATGGTCTCAGACATGATCTTAGAATTGATCTCAGACCTGGTCTTAGACCTGGCCTCAGACTTGGTCTCAGACCTGATCTTAGACCTGATCTCAGACCTGGTCTTAGACCTGGCTTCAGACTTGGTCTCAAACCTGATCTCAGACTTGGTCTCAGACCTGATCTCAGACTTGGTCTCAGATTTGATCTCAGACCTGGTCTCAAACTTGGTCTCAGACTTGGTCTCAGACCTGGTCTCAGACCATGAGGATGATGAAGAAACTTCTCTGTGTAAATTCGAGGTCATGCTTCACGTGATGCGTTCAGGTTCGCCTCAGTGAGATCAAAACCCCCCTGTTGCCTTCTAGTGTATCATCGTTAACTTCCGGAAATGATCATGAAAACTTTTCTCTACCTGGAAATAAAAGTCAGTAAATATTTATTTGCAAATTCTAATATTTTATTTGGAGGTAGAGGTCATGAAGGATGATGTTTAGACATTTTATTCTCAGTTTGTCGTTAAAATCTAGAAGATCAAACTAAACACATTCTAGTTTGGAAGACAAGAAAGTAAATATTTCTGCGTTTTTGTATCAACAACCAAATAAAAAAAACACCGCATCTTTTAAACTATTATTAGTTTAAATCAAAAACTAATATTAGCTCATTATTTAAACGATCACCATCACCTTATTTCTGCAGATCTCCAGTTCTGTCATTTGTTCAACCTTTTATTTCTCCAAAGACTGACTGCACACGCGTGTTAAAACCCAATGGCTTAAAGTGGAGTTATATCTAGTTGATTGTACAGTTTAGTGCTAGAATCAGGTCCAACGTGATCCACTTGACCGAGCCCCTATCTGAGATCAGATCCTCTGGATGGACCCGCCTCAGCAGCGTGGTGGAAACTGGGATCCGACGGCGTCGTCCTGGTGGGTTTTCATCATTTTAAGGCGATTCTGGTGCACCCTGGTCACACTTCGTTCAGCAGCTGCTGTCGGACTTCCTCCTCTCTCCCGTGGCTGATGTTCAATACATTTGTAAGAGCATGCAGCAGTGTCTGAAAGAAAAGCCATTACAGTTGGGTTAAACCTTCACACATGGGTGAGAGTGCATACTTTGGCACCTGACGTCTCTGTATTTCACCTGATAGACACTCTATTAAGCTGAGGGATGCAGTAATGGACTATGCATCAGTTCAGGTAATGGTTGTCAGCCTGAGTGCCCAGGAGGCAGTGAAGGGGTTCCATTAGAAACCTTATAGTTACTAAATCAGTCATCCTCCACCTTCTTCTCCACCGAACCTCTTCTTTGGGGCAATTACTACAGCTTCATACAGCTCTGAGCTGGATGTGTAAGTCACAGCTGCTTTTTCTCCGCGTTTATGAAATCCACTCAGATATTTATTCAAAGACGAGGAAGCGTACAGAGCGAGCAGACCGGGAGCGTTCACGCCTGCTTTCTCATCTGATTGTGGTTGTCGGCCATGTTGACTCGTCATGCAGAGCAGCGTCGCCTAACTGGCTTTTCTCTGCACACATCAGTAACTGTTGAAGGAGGCAGTTTTCTTTGTCACTTTCCTGGGAAGTGTGTGTGTGTGTGCGTGTGGAGGAAGCCATTTCCTGTTGTAGTCCACGGCCCAGCTCCACTCCCACCCTGACAGGTGTAAGATTAACTCAGTTAGGTGCAGAGCTGCTCATGCACACCAAATTAAATTAATGGAACAAATTTCCCTCCTAATTAAGATGAAAATACGTGTCAGTTGTAACCTTGCTGAACACTAATTATGTACAAATGATTTATCATCTGTTTCGTCCTGAATAGCAATGGGCTCACCTCTCTGATAGCCCGGCTGCCTGTTAAGAGATGCTTCCTGATTAACAGTGACAGGTTGTGCTGCGGAGAAGCTGGAGAGCCAATCAGCTGCAGCCAGAGCTCAGACTCTCCTCCCCTCCATTAACCTCCACTGAGTGTGCAGCTGAGCATCACCAGGCCTCAGCTCTCCTTCTTGGATCTTTCCTCAGAATGAAAATAAAGTGCACAAGGAGAGATGTGAGGTGGAGGCGTAACTGATGGAGGCAAGCCAGCCGCTGAATCCCACCTAAGACTGGATTAGTTTGGGCCTCATTCCTAGATTACTCATTCCTAGATTACTTTACTCATTCCTAGTTTACTTTACTCATTCCCAGGATTACTTTACTCATTCATAGATTACTTTACTCATTCCCAGGATTACTTTACTCATTCATAGATTACTTTACTCATTCCCAGGATTACTTTACTCATTCATAGATTACATTACTCATTCCTAGGATTACATTACTCATTCCTAAACTACTCATTCCTAGATTACTTTACCTCTTTCGTAGGATTACTTTACTCATTCCTAGTTTACTTTACTCTTTCCTAGATTACTTTACCCATTCCTAGATTACTTTACCTCTTTCCTAGATTACTTTACCCATTCCTAGGATTACTTTACTCATTCCTAGTTTACTTTACTCATTCCCAGGATTACTTTACTCATTCATAGATTACTTTACTCATTCCCAGGATTACTTTACTCATTCATAGATTACTTTACTCATTCCCAGGATTACTTTACTCATTCATAGATTACATTACTCATTCCTAGGATTACATTACTCATTCCTAGACTACTCATTCCTAGATTACTTTACCTCTTTCGTAGGATTACTTTACTCATTCCTAGTTTACTTTACTCTTTCCTAGACTACTTTACTCATTCATAGGATTACTTTACTCATTCCTAGTTTTGTTTACTCATTCCCAGGATTACTTTACTCATTCATAGATTACTCATTCCTAGATTACTTTACCTCTTTCGTAGGATTACTTTACTCATTCCTAGTTTACTTTACTCTTTCCTAGACTACTTTACTCATTCATAGGATTACTTTACTCATTCCTAGGATTACTTTACTCATTCCTAGTTTACTTTACTCTTTCCTAGACTACTTTACTCATTCATAGGATTACTTTACTCATTCATAGGATTACTTTACTCATTCCTAGATTACTCATTCCTAGATTACTTTACCTCTTTCGTAGGATTACTTTACTCATTCCTAGTTTACTTTACTCTTTCCTAGACTACTTTACTCATTCATAGGATTACTTTACTCATTCCTAGGATTACTTTACTCATTCCTAGATTACTTTACTCATTCCTAGGATTACTTTACTCTTTCCTAGACTACTTTACTCATTCCTAGATTACTTTACTCATTCCTACGATTACTTTATTCATTCATAGATTACTTTACTCTTTCCTAGACTACTTTACTCATTCATAGGATTACTTTACTCATTCCTAGATTACTTTACTCATTCCTACGATTACTTTATTCATTCATAGATTACTTTACTCTTTCCTAGACTACTTTACTCATTCATAGGATTACTTTACTCATTCCTAGGATTACTTTACTCTTTCCTAGACTACTTTACTCATTCCTAGGATTACTTTACTCATTCCTAGATTACTTTACTCATTCCTACGATTACTTTATTCATTCATAGATTACTTTACTCTTTCCTAGACTACTTTACTCATTCATAGGATTACTTTACTCATTCCTAGGATTACTTTACTCTTTCCTAGACTACTTTACTCATTCCTAGGATTACTTTACTCATTCCTAGATTACTTTACTCATTCCTAGGATTACTTTATTCATTCATAGATTACTTTACTCATTCCTAGACTACTTTACTCATTTCTAGGATTACTTTATTCATTCATAGATTACTTTACTCTTTCCTAGACTACTTTACTCATTCCTAGGATTACTTTATTCATTCATAGATTACTTTACTCATTCCTAGACTACTTTACTCATTTCTAGGATTACTTTATTCATTCATAGATTACTTTACTCTTTCCTAGACTACTTTACTCATTCCTAGGATTACTTTATTCATTCATAGATTACTTTACTCATTCCTAGACTACTTTACTCATTTCTAGGATTACTTTATTCATTCATAGATTACTTTACTCTTTCCTAGACTACTCTACTCATTCGTAGGAATTGAAAGAGGAGGTTAAAGGTTTTTGCTGGATCAGAAGAACAAGTTTGTGTTTCGGCAGCTACAGTGTGTCACCAGCAGGTGCTGCACTAAGTTAAGTGTGATGAAAACCATCTGAGAGCTGCTGCGCCTCTGCAAGATCCAAATAAACCTGATGGGACTCTACCATTTTATTTCCTTGTGCCTTTAAGAATAAATATATGTGAATAAGCAGCAGCTGTAATTTACATTACAATCAGTCCCCTGTGCAGCGAGGACACACCGTCCAATCTGTAATCATTGTTCAGCAGACCCGCTCACAGGGGATGTAGCCCGTTTTCTCATTATCATTCAATATGCTGCACACATGCTGGCCAAGCTTCCCGTGTGCTGCCAGAAACAGGTCATTTGCATTTTGTTCTCATCGTCCCAACCGTGTGTGGACAGTGATGCATCACTGGACCGAGATCTTGGTCCTGCTGCTGATGGAGAAGAAGCTCAGGTTCCTCTCTGCAGCCGTCTGTGTCGCCGTGTTGACTGTCTTTTGTGGGTCTGGTGTGTTTATCTGACACAGTTTGCTCGGTGTGTGTTTCATTGTTGTGGTAAATGTCAGCGCCGGTACCAGGGGATCTACCTGGATTCTCCACCTCGTTTCTCCTCTCTGGCTGCAGCAGAGCTGATGTACATCCAGAATCCGTGGAGCACACAGACGGAGGATGGAAAGGTCGTAATGTAGCAGCCTTGTTCAGGAGGAGCTGTTCATTCATACGTTTCTGTCTTTAATCCCTCTGGGTCACTTTCAGGTCGTTAGAGGAGAAAAAATCCTCCCACAAACTGCTGTAAAACATGACAGCCATCCATTTTTTCCCTTTTTTGGCTCAAATCTTTCAATAAATTCAGGACTAATATGTAGTTATTGAAATTATTTTAACCCTTTAAATATAATTTCTGTGATTTGATGTCAGTGTTTTATGGAAAGAAAACATAAAAAACTAGTTGCTTTACATATAATAGATTTTTGATGGCTGGGGATTTTATTTAAAGATTAGTCATAAATATACTAGAAATCAGGGGCAAAATTCCAGTTTCATTGTGGGTGGGGGCTCATTTGTAACTTGCCTTGCAGGGTTGATCCTCAGCATCTTAAATACTGTTATTAAACTAATGATAGTAGTTCTAGCATGGCTCTGTATTAGTCCATATTGTAAATTCTGTTTTTAGGCTTTTCTATGATCAACCTCCACATCAGGTGGAAGGAGGCGTCCAGAGACATGATGTTAGGTAAACAGGTCTCGCTTGTAATGAGACTGTGTGTCTCAACGGGGCTGCCAGTATAAATAAAGGTTAATATAATAATAAATAATAATACACCTTTATGACCACATCTAACAGAATTTCTGTTCTAACTTCCACTATAGTCCATCAACGTAGCTTTACAAGAAACTGAAGCTCAAGAAAAGCTCCACAACCATAAAGGAAAAACCTTCTAGAATAACCCAATCACATCAAACTACTTTTCAAAAATATACATTTATTGTTGTGCCAGCAAACAAAAATACAACTATAACTACACCACAAAATATGGCAACTTAAACGTGCAGTACAGCCCTTATACGTTTAAATTCTACCTTGTAGGTCTGGAAATAAAACGTTTACCATCCATTTATCTGCTGTATGTCTGATCCATCTGTCTGGTTGTGGAAAACTAACGCTGGCTCTCTGTGCTCAGCTGACTGGACTTTGCCTGATGAACCCACCATGAAACATTTACTAAACATTTCATTCCTCTCTTATGAACATCTTCATCACAAAGCTCTGATTTTACTTTATTGGTTTCTCTTTTTCCTACCATTTCAGCCGACCTGGCTGGCTAACAATCAGACACACACACACACACACACACACACACACACACACACACACACACACACACACACACACACACACACACACACACACACACACACATACAGTAGACATCGTCATCAACACACCCCCATTAATAAACTAAAATAAAGCTTATATGCATAACTGTCCAAGATTTATTTTTCCAAAGAAGCAGAGAAATGTTTTGTAATATGTTTTATTTAACAATTAAAACTGAACAATCTTTGACTTTAAAGGAAATGAGAAATCTGTCAGCTAAGTCGTGGTGATACCAGCTTACAAAATAATAAAATTCTGGCATCAAATAGTCTAGCAACGTTACGTAGAGTTCTTTGAAATACCGCTAGTCTTCGACTGATGTGTACCATCTGCCTTTGCTCTTGTATCAGGATTTCTATTTCAGGTTTGTACAAACTTGCCCTGAATACACACCTCACACTCTTGCTCAGGTCTAATCTGCATAGCATTAACCACATTTTACAGTCTTATTATGTCCTCATAGTTGCAGTGGCCTAGCATCTCATGCCACGTCTGCGTGTCGCAGCAGGTGTTACACTCATCATCATCCTCAGCTTCAGTTTGCAAATAACATAACTCGCCACATCACGAATGTTAAAGTTAGTGCCGTCTTTGTGGGCTAACATGTCTGCTTGAAAGTGACTGCTGCTAATGCGGTGGCTGACTTTACTGAAGATGTCCTGAGGATATGACGGAATAAACAACGCGTTTCTCGGCGTGGCTTTGCGTCGCTGCCCCGTGCTGTCGATCAGGAACGTCTTTGCATTAGGAACCATCTGCCAACGCCATGCGTCTGCTGCTTGAACGCATCATCGCAGCTGTGGAATTTGGTTGCATCATTAATGGTGTGTGAGGTAGCTGCAGTGTCCACCATCAGGCCTCGGTCCTTAGTGCTGCGTGCTGGCTGCTGATGTCTGATCCTGAAGGCTTGAGCTTCCGCTGCAGCTCCAGATCCGTTGCTGCTCTCATCTGCGACTTTCCCGCTCCATCCGGTCTGTTTTTGTGTCTACATGTGGTATCGGTGTGTATTGCTTTTGCATGACGTCTTCTGCACCACGTCTTCCATTGGCATGCTTTTGCTCGGTGACCCTTTGTTCCACACTTGAAGCATACAATGTCAGCATTGGTAAATGGTAAATGGTCCGTATTTATATAGCGCTTTTTCTGTACCAGGATACCCAAAGCGCTTTACAGTATACAGCACATTCACCCATTCACACACACATTCACACACTGATGGCGGAAGCTGCCATGCAAGGCGCTCGACCACGACCCATCAGGAGCAACTAGGGGTTCGGTGTCTTGCCCAAGGACACCTCGACATGAACACGACTTGGCCGAGGATCGAACCGGCAACCCTCGGGTTACAAGACGACCGCTCTACCTTGCTGAGCCACGCCGCCCCTCTAGCATTGCTATTGTCTCTGCTTTGTGTACTTGACCTGGCGTGCCCTCGTCCGGTTCGTGCCACAGTCCTCATTACATTGTGACTGGATTCCGCCACGTTTTAATTTTCCTTTTCTATAAAACTTCGCAGTTCTCTTTTGAACTCAGGAAACATTATGTTGTCTTTACTGTGTGCCTCTTGTATTGCAAATGGTTTAAAACTTTCAGACAGTCCTTTTAAAGTCAAGCTGTTGCTGTTGCGTAGTGCCATTATGGCGGTCTCCTCCCCGATGATGTAATCTGTAACATCATCGCTCCTCTTCTGAAGCCATGTCAGCGTGGTGTACAGGTTGATAATGCGGGGCTTTCCTCTCTGTTGTAGTACTCCCTTAATATTTTCAGTGTCTTTCTTCCATTATTGGGTGAATCTCTCAGAATTAATGACAGGCCCATATCATCCAGAACTCAGCGTCTGCGTCAGCATTTTTCTTACCGTCTGCTGCTGCTCGGTTTCGTCATTGGGTTCTCGTCTCATCTCCGTCAAATGTAAGTCGAGGCAACCTGCTAGCTCCTCATTTATCCATGATGCTATCTAGCCGTTAGCACGCTATCCATCGGGACTTTCGATTGGAGATAAAACTTTGGAAAAAAAAATCTTTGAGTTGCTCCTGGGCCCATAACCTGCTGATCTTTGCAGCCTCACCCAGAGAACCCAGAGAAATACTGTAACGGAGGCAATGGTCTCCTGCAGCTTCGTTGGGGTGCTCTGAACACATTCTAACAAAGCTAAGTTCTCGCTTACTAAGAAAACCACACTTCAGGGACAGGATGCGTCCCCGATGTTTGGGTAGCAGTTATTGCTTCTCAGTGAGTAATCATACATTCCTACAGTACTCAAACGGAAATCTCTTAACAAGGGGGTCATAATCTTTCAACAATTAAATAACATGTTTTATGTTTACAATTTGCACTGCTTCTGTTGTGCTGTATAGAACATTACTATATTATTTTTTAAATAATTATTTGTGTTTATAATGATTTGTAACACAACCAGAACAGAGACCATAAAATGAGGGGAAAATGACCTGAAAGGACAAAAACATCCATAATGACCTACAAAGGTTAACCAGAAAAATTCTCCTTCTCTGCAGCAGGCAGAAATGTTCGAGCTCTGCCTCCAACTTCAGGCAGATTTGGTGCTGCAGCCATTTTCTGCTGCTGCTCCCATTTCAAGCCTCCATCTCCCTGCCATCGGAGCTGTTATTGGTGGATCCATCAGAGAGGGGAGGGGGTTAGAGGTTAATCACAGACAACAGAGAGGTCACAGGGCCGCGGTGCTTCAATGGGGCCAACATTTACAGCGAGGGCCTGGCTCCACCCCTCCATCAGCATCCACAACCACCACCCATCGCCACACGCCATCACTCACGCTTCCTCTGAAGGAGCTGACAGCGGCCTGATAATGAAAAGCTCCTCAGTGCTCGGCGCAGGCAGGATGATGAATTGTATCCCTGGCTGCTCTCCAGCTGAGTCAGGGGTCTCCAAGTGGCCCCTAACTGCTAATTGAAAGCCCCCATGCCCTCGTCTTTCCTACCAGACCTCCTTTATCCCTCTAATTATTGGGGTTAAGTGACTGTCCCACAGGACCACAGAACCTGGTCTCATCAGATAATAAACAAAGACGAGCAGCCGGAAGCTCAGGACAGGAACCAGGTCAGAGTCCTCGGAGGGCCCAGAAACTGGTGTGTTCTCACATGAATAACATGTCAGAAACATGTTTGTAATACTTCCCGTAAACAAATCCACTTTATTAACACCAACAAATCCTGTTCATAAAAAAATAAGAAATCTACTTTATTAACACCAACAAATCCACTTTATTAACACCAACAAATTTACTTTATTAACACCAACAAATTCACTTTATTAACACCAACAAATCCTGTTCATAAAAAACAACAAATCTACTTTATTAACATCAACAAATCGGCATTATTAACACCAACAAATCCACATTATTAACACCAACAAATCCACTTTATTAACACCAACAAATCCACTTTATTAACACCAACAAATCCATGTTATTAACACCAACAAATCCACTTTATTAACACCAACAAATCCTCTTTATTAACACCAACAAATCCACATTATTAACACCAACAAATCTACTTTATTAACACCAACAAATCCACTTTATTAACACCAACAAATCCATGTTATTAACACCAACAAATCCACTTTATTAACACCAACAAATCCTCTTTATTAACACCAACAAATCCACATTATTAACACCAACAAATCTACTTTATTAACACCAACAAATCCACTTCATTAAAACCAACAAATCCTGTTCATAAAAACAACAAATCCACTTTATCAACACCAACAAATCCTGTTCATAAAAAACAACAAATCCACTTTATTAACACCAACAAATCTACTTTATTAACACCAACAAATCCACTTTATTAACACCAACAAATCCACATTATTAACACCAACAAATCCACTTTATTAACACCAACAAATCCACTTTATTAACACCAACAAATCCACTTTATTAACACCAACAAATCCATGTTATTAACACCAACAAATCTACTTTATTAACACCAACAAATCCACTTTATTAACACCAACAAATCCACATTATTAACAACAACAAATCTACTTTATTAACACCAACAAATCCACTTTATTAACACAAACAAATCTACTTTATTAACACCAACAAATCCACTTTATAAACACCAACAAATCCACATTATTAACACCGACAAATCTACTTTATTAACACCAACAAATCCACTTTATCAACACCAACAAATCCTGTTCATAAAAACAACAAATCCACTTTATTAACACCAACAAATCCACTTTATTAACACCAACAAATCCACATTATTAACACCAACAGATCTACTTTATTAACACCAACAAATCCACTTTATCAACTCCAACAAATCCTGTTCATAAAAAACAACAAATCCACTTTATTAACACCAACAAATCCTCTTTATTAACACCAACAAATCCACATTATTAACACCAACAAATCTACTTTATTAACACCAACAAATCCACTTTATTAACACCAACAAATCCTGTTCATAAAAAACAACAAATCCACTTTATTAACACCAACAAATCCACATTATTAACACCAACAAATCCACTTTATTAACACCAACAAATCCACTTTATAAACTTTATAAACATCAACAAATCCACTTTATTAACACCAACAAAGTCACTTTATAAACTTTATTAACACCAACAAATCCACTTTATTAACACCAACAAATCCACTTTATTAACACCAACAAATCTATTTTATTAACTTTATTAACACCAACAAATCCACTTTATTAACACCAACAAATCTACTTTATTAACACCAACAAATCCATGTTATTAACACCAACAAATCCACTTTATTAACACCAACAAATCCTCTTTATTAACACCAACAAATCCACATTATTAACACCAACAAATCTACTTTATTAACACCAACAAATCCACTTCATTAACACCAACAAATCCTGTTCATAAAAACAACAAATCCACTTTATCACACCAACAAAATCCTGTTCATAAAAAACAACAAATCCACTTTATTAACACCAACAAATCTACTTTATTAACACCAACAAATCCACTTTATTAACACCAACAAATCCACATTATTAACACCAACAAATCCACTTTATTAACACCAACAAATCCACTTTATTAACACCAACAAATCCACTTTATTAACACCAACAAATCCATGTTATTAACACCAACAAATCCACTTTATTAACACCAACAAATCCACTTTATTAACACCAACAAATCCACATTATTAACAACAACAAATCTACTTTATTAACACCAACAAATCCACTTTATTAACACAAACAAATCTACTTTATTAACACCAACAAATCCACTTTATAAACACCAACAAATCCACATTATTAACACCGACAAATCTACTTTATTAACACCAACAAATCCACTTTATCAACACCAACAAATCCTGTTCATAAAAAACAACAAATCCACTTTATTAACACCAACAAATCCACTTTATTAACACCAACAAATCCACATTATTAACACCAACAGATCTACTTTATTAACACCAACAAATCCACTTTATCAACACCAACAAATCCTGTTCATAAAAAACAACAAATCCACTTTATTAACACCAACAAATCCTCTTTATTAACACCAACAAATCCACATTATTAACACCAACAAATCTACTTTATTAACACCAACAAATCCACTTTATTAACACCAACAAATCCTGTTCATAAAAAACAACAAATCCACTTTATTAACACCAACAAATCCACATTATTAACACCAACAAATCCACTTTATTAACACCAACAAATCCACTTTATAAACTTCATAAACATCAACAAATCCACTTTATTAACACCAACAAAGTCACTTTATAAACTTTATTAACACCAACAAATCCACTTTATTAACACCAACAAATCCACTTTATTAACACCAACAAATCTACTTTATTAACTTTATTAACACCAACAAATCCACTTTATTAACACCAACAAATCTACTTTATTAACACCAACAAATCTACTTTATTAACACCAACAAATCCACTAGATGAACTTTATTAACACCAACCAATCCACTTTATTAACACCAACAAATCCACTTTATAAACTTTATTAACACCAACAAATCCACTTTATTAACACCAACAAATCCACATTTTAACACCAACAAATCCACGTTTTAACACCAACAAATCCACTAGATGAACTTTATTAACACCAACAAATCCACTTTATAAACTTTATTAACACCAACAAATCCACTAGATGAACTTTATTAACACCAGCAAATCCACTAGATAAACTTTATTAACATCAACAAATCCACTTTATTAACACCAACAAATCCACTAGATAAACTTTATTAACACCAACAAATCCACTTTATAAACTTTATTAACACCAACAAATCCACTAGATGAACTTTATTAACACCAACAAATCCACTAGATAAACTTTATTAACACCAACAAATCCACTTTATTAACACCAACAAATCCTTTTTATTAACACCAACAAATCCTCTTTATTAACACCAACAAATCCACTTCATTAACACCAACAAATCCACTAGATGAACTTTATTAACACCAACAAATCCACTTCATAAACTTTATTAACACCAACAAATCCACTTTATTAACACCAACAAATCCACTAGATAAACTTTATTAACACCAACAAATCCACTTTATAAACTTTATTAACACCAACAAATCCACTAGATGAACTTTATTAACACCAACAAATCCACTAGATAAACTTTATTAACACCAACAAATCCACTTTATTAACACCAACAAATCCACTTCATTAACACCAACAAATCCACTTTATAAACTTTATTAACACCAACAAATCCACTAGATGAACTTCATTAACACCAACAAATCCACTTCATAAACTTTATTAACACCAACAAATCCTCTTTATTAACACCAACAAATCCACATTATTAACACCAACAAATCTACTTTATTAACACCAACAAATCCACTTTATTAACACCAACAAATCCATGTTATTAACACCAACAAATCCACTTTATTAACACCAACAAATCCTCTTTATTAACACCAACAAATCCTCATTATTAACACCAACAAATCTACTTTATTAACACCAACAAATCCACTTCATTAACACCAACAAATCCTGTTCATAAAAACAACAAATCCACTTTATCAACACCAACAAATCCTGTTCATAAAAAACAACAAATCCACTTTATTAACACCAACAAATCTACTTTATTAACACCAACAAATCCACTTTATTAACACCAACAAATCCACATTATTAACACCAACAAATCCACTATATTAACACCAACAAATCCACTTTATTAACACCAACAAATCCACTTTATTAACACCAACAAATCCATGTTATTAACACCAACAAATCCACTTTATTAACACCAACAAATCCACTTTATTAACACCAACAAATCCACATTATTAACAACAACAAATCTACTTTATTAACACCAACAAATCCACTTCATTAACACAAACAAATCTACTTTATTAACACCAACAAATCCACTTTATAAACACCAACAAATCCACATTATTAACACTGACAAATCTACTTTATTAACACCAACAAATCCACTTTATCAACACCAACAAATCCTGTTCATAAAAAACAACAAATCCACTTTATTAACACCAACAAATCCACATTATTAACACCAACAAATCTACTTTATTAACACCAACAAATCCACTTTATTAACACCAACAAATCCTGTTCATAAAAAACAACAAATCCACTTTATTAACACCAACAAATCCACATTATTAACACCAACAAATCCACTTCATTAACACCAACAAATCCACTTTATAAACTTTATAAACATCAACAAATCCACTTTATTAACACCAACAAAGTCACTTTATAAACTTTATTAACACCAACAAATCCACTTTATTAACACCAACAAATCCACTTTATTAACACCAACAAATCTACTTTATTAACTTTATTAACACCAACAAATCCACTTTATTAACACCAACAAATCTACTTTATTAACACCAACAAATCTACTTTATTAACACCAACAAATCCACTAGATGAACTTTATTAACACCAACCAATCCACTTTATTAACACCAACAAATCCACTTTATAAACTTTATTAACACCAACAAATCCACTTTATTAACACCAACAAATCCACGTTTTAACACCAACAAATCCACGTTTTAACACCAACAAATCCACTAGATGAACTTTATTAACACCAACAAATCCACTTTATAAACTTTATTAACACCAACAAATCCACTAGATGAACTTTATTAACACCAGCAAATCCACTAGATAAACTTTATTAACACCAACAAATCCACTTTATTAACACCAACAAATCCACTAGATAAACTTTATTAACACCAACAAATCCACTAGATGAACTTTATTAACACCAAGAAATCCACTTTATAAACTTTATTAACACCAACCAATCCACTAGATGAACATTATTAACACCAGCAAATCCACTAGATAAACTTTATTAACATCAACAAATCCACTTTATTAACACCAACAAATCCACTACATAAACTTTATTAACACCAACAAATCCACTTTATAAACTTTATTAACACCAACAAATCCACTAGATGAACTTTATTAACACCAACAAATCCACTAGATAAACTTTATTAACACCAACAAATCCACTTTATTAACACCAACAAATCCTTTTTATTAACACCAACAAATCCTCTTTATTAACACCAACAAATCCACTTCATTAACACCAACAAATCCACTTTATAAACTTTATTAACACCAACAAATCCACTAGATGAACTTTATTAACACCAACAAATCCACTTCATAAACTTTATTAACACCAACAAATCCACTTTATTAACACCAACAAATCCACTAGATAAACTTTATTAACACCAACAAATCCACTTTATAAACTTTATTAACACCAACAAATCCACTAGATGAACTTTATTAACACCAACAAATCCACTAGATAAACTTTATTAACACCAACAAATCCACTTTATTAACACCAACAAATCCTTTTTATTAACACCAACAAATCCTCTTTATTAACACCAACAAATCCACTTCATTAACACCAACAAATCCACTTTATAAACTTTATTAACACCAACAAATCCACTAGATGAACTTCATTAACACCAACAAATCCACTTCATAAACTTTATTAACACCAACAAATCCACTTTATTAACACCAACAAATCCTTTTTATTAACACCAACAAACCCTTTTTATTAACACCAACAAATCCACTTTATAAACTTTATTAACACCAACAAATCCACTTTTTAAACTTTATTAACACCAACAAATCCACTTTATTAACATCAACAAATCCACTTCATAAACTTTATTAACACCAACAAATCCACTTCATTAACATCAACAAATCCACTTCATAAACTTTATTAACACCAACAAATCCACTTCATTAACATCAACAAATCCACTTCATAAACTTTATTAACACCAACAAATCCACTTCATTAACATCAACAAATCCACTTATAAATAAACACAATCAAACATATAAATCATAATAAACATATTTCAAGTTGTACAGAAATATTTTGTACAGAAATATTTTAAGTTTACAACCCACCTCAAATTACAACCATCTTCTCTTTTGACATACAGTTTCAGGATATTTTTTAAAAAGAATAGGAAGTTTCAAGGAAAAATATGTAGATAGTTTATCTGGAAAACTTTCAAATTAGATGAGTTAAAGTTGATAAATGAGTGCAGGAGGTCCTGAGAAAAATCAGCTGTCTGACAGTCGATGCTGAGATGGTCTGGAACAATTTTAGTTCGAGATTCTTTATCTGTTAAGACTTACAGAGACTATATTTTATGAGTTATATATATATTTTTTTTTTCATACTCTTTTAATGTATACGTCAGCTTTGTGTAACGCGGTTACGTCATGACTTTAGACGCTGATTGGTTGCCTACTGATCCGGAAGTAGCCACAGTAGATAGCCGGCTAGGAAAAAACTGTTCGCTGCTTCTTTACTCGCACGGTGAGCTTCTGGAAACGTCTTTAGAAATGTAGAGCTGGGTTGGAGGAAGGTGTGTGTCCATGTAAGGTAGGACTTATCTCTGACTCTGGCAACTTTCATTTTAGATTTAGCCGAACACGCTGCCCTGTTTAATCTGTCTTTATCCAAACTAACGTTCAGCTAGCTTAGCATAGACGTTAGCATAGTAACTTCTGCTCAGTGTTGTTGTTTGAGGTCTTTCTTCCTTTCTTTAACTTGTATTTGTCGGTATCAAAATGGTTGATAAACAGGTAACTTTTACATGATTAAGGTCATAATCTCGAGTAAACAATAATCTAGTGAAGCTGTGTGGAGTAGTCCTGGCTGTTTTGATGTGGACATGTACACGGTCATGTCGTGGCGTCCTTTCTAGGTTTTCATGGCGTATCGCGACGGAGACTGCTGATTTACGACACTTGGCCTCGGCTCCAACAGGGTCAGTGCAGGTCAGGGTCACCGATGTACGCTGGTGAGGCAAGAGAGAAACCACGGAAACGCAATTGTGTGGTGTAACATGAATAAATAAATGATCATTACTTGGAGTACGAGTAGGTTGTAATGAGGGCAGGAGTCATGAACTGGACTATGTCCTGGATTATGTAAACATGTACAGTGTAACTCATGAAATAGTGTATTGTGTGGTTAGAAATTAAGTAATTGGAACATTTTTGTGGTTGTAAACGTCTCATTACAGTTTGTTGGCTGTTGAATTGTAACAAACAGATGGTCTTTAAGTTGGGCAGGTCACCATGGCAACACAATGCTGAACATGCCACCTGATCCAATTCACAGTTTTTTAATAAATTGTGCATGAAAAGCTACGTCATATCCCAGACTGCTCTCCCGACGTCGGTCCAGACTTCAGATATAAATGATTGCTTGTTTGCAGGTTTGGTATGTCAGCGGAGGTTCCCCGCTCTGCACTGTGGAAGAACAAGACAAGACCTTCCTGTATCTTGAAGACTTTGCCATTCGAATGTCCCAAACATTGACAGCCATGAGCAGCAGTGTGGCAGGAGGCGGCAGGCAGCAGCGGACGGTGGTGGGCGAGACCCGGTGGCGCTCTCAGGGACCTTACATCTCAGTCATCACCAACAGGTGAGCCTGTAGATCACAGGAGTCCTCCAGGGGCTGGATTGTTGGGTCCATTTGGCATCATACCACACTGCTTTGGAGAGCAGAGTTTCTCATAAAGGACAAACTGGAGTTTGATTATAAACACACCACGGCATGAAGAGTATGTGTGTGTGAAGCACATGAAAAGTTCTCTGTAGAACCTGGAGCAGGTGAAAAAGGTGTGAAACAGGAAATAAAAGATGACTATCTGGAGGTTTATGAAACATCCCATTAACTGCCACCATCTATAGTAAAAATGACTCCAGCTTTTCAGTGTTTCTGTTTCTTATCCGTTTATAGCACCTCCTGGTTTCCACGATGTGGAGAACAGACGCAATCGTGGAGTTTAATAAAAATACTGGAGTGGTTTATATAAGAGATAATTCTTCTTTCTTTTCTCCTGTGAGTTAGTATCTGGTCGTTGTTGTGCTAATTTTGTTATGTCTTTTTGATTTGGTTATTATTTAAGAACTCTTAATGACTAGCAGCTCTGTTTTTCAGTAAAAGCCGTAGGAAACTTTGTTGTCTGGTGTTAGGTTGGATTGAAGGTCGTTGCTTCTGTCTGGTGTTTTTGTCTCCGCTTTCTTTCCCTTTTGCTTCTTTTTACTGTCTTCCTTCGTTTTCTGTCCCCTCCGGTCAGGTCCAGCAAGATTACATAGATTCTGTGATTCAAAGTAAATAAATAAATAAATGAATCAGATTATCAAGAGGAGCCTTACCCATAGGCCTCCCCTTGGCAGAGCAAATTTGTTCAGCACGATACAACAACCAGATTATCATTTTGCTGCTATGAAAAAAAAACCCCAATGGAACGGTTTGTAACACGTATGAGGCGGTATTTGGTCATATGAGGGCGTGACCTGCGTTTGCTGTTGCATTTAAAAGCAGGATTTCTGTCTGATTTCCAGCCGAGTGAAGACACATTTTGTCCCACATGGTTGGAGTTTGATCGTGTGTGTGTGTGTGTGTGTGTGTGTGTGTGTGTGTGTGTGTGTGTGTGTGTGTGTGTGTGTGTGTGTGCAAACAGAAGCTTTAGGGAGCCTCTTATAGGTTTGCTGTTGGGGACAAAGACCTTCATTTCTGGAGGTGTGTCCTGTGGTCTGATGGAACTAAGGTGGAAATGTTGAACTGAAACTGGATTAACGTGTGTTTTACGTGTAGTTCCTCATATTTCAACGGACAAGTCAGATAAGGAGCAGAGAAACAGTTAAATAAAGCAAATTCTTTATGTAAATTATTATTTATTTTTTACTATTTTCGATTTTATACGATTAATATGTGACTTACATGTTATATTTTCATCAGCCCAAAACTGTTTTTCTCTTCCTCTCAGTCCATTTCCTGCTACTCCCAATGAAATTTCACTGTTTGTACCTCTGTCACTAAATGCCATTAAAATTGGTTTTATCTAGAATAATTAACAATAAGCCACTGTTTGATTTTTCCCAGTCCTTTCTGGACCACCTCTTTCACATGCTTGGCATGGCAGGGAGTAAAAGCTTGGACACAAATGTGTTTCCAGTTGACCCTGAACATACCACCAAGTAGTTATAAAGTGGCTTCGGGACAACAAGAGGCCATCACAACGCTCTGCTGTCAGTCACAGAGGACATTTACAGATCAGGAAAGGCGTGTGGGAGCGAGGCGGCCTACAGACTGACCCAGTTGCACCAGTGCAGTCTGGATGATGGGACCAGATGTCCAGTTAACTATTGGTAGAAGCTTGTAGCCACAAACCCAGAACATTTGACCCGAGTCAGACAGTTTAAAGGGAAATATTAAAGAATCATGGAGAGTAATAAAATACCCCCACCCCTCTCTCATCTTTCCCCGAGTAACAGTCCCACGTGTAACAGGCCAGTTGCATGTGGGACTGTTCCGGCTTACTCCTGTTTGCTCCGTGTTCCAGGACCACCAACCTGCTGATCCGAGGGGCCTTGCTGTTCTCTGTGGGGGTCTTCCTGGCTCTGGTGCTGAACTTGCTTCAGGTGCAGAGAAATGTCACCCTCTTCCCCCCAGATGTCATCAGCAGCATCTTCTCGTCGGCCTGGTGGGTGCCCCCCTGCTGCGGGACGGCCTCAGGTGAGTGCAGACGGTTGGTCTCAGCCAAGCGTTTCCTGTCCTCCACCTGACCGTCTTCTCTCCCTCCTGTAGCCATGATCGGACTGCTGTACCCCTGCATCGACCGGCAGCTTGGAGAACCACACAAGTTCAAGCGGGAATGGTCCAGCGTGATGCGCTGCGTGGCCGTGTTCGTGGGCATCAACCACGCCAGTGCAGTATCCTTCACTCAGACTCTGAAACCGGTCTGTTTGGGCTTGGTTCTAAACCAGGAGGTTACTGGGAAGATGAAGGTCAGCTCTGTGGGGGCAGAGTAACGTGATGTAAGGACCTGCTTCTGTTCTCCTTCACTGATGTGGAAAATAGACTAGTTCTTGGCTGGAACCGGTTCTAACACCAGTCCTGAGTAGTGAAGTCACAGTTATAGATTTACTTGGTTTGTTTATTGTCAAAGAAATGAAGAAATTAGCAGAATTATTCTCTTATTTCCCAGAACTGGAAGTGTGTAGCTCCACTAGTCTTTGTCCTCCACAATCACACCTGGCTCGTTTTTCTAGAAGCAAAGACAACAGGATGATGTAATCCGGTAGAAAAACTCCCATGAAACTTTCCCATGAAACACACATGTTGTTACCTTCCTGATCTGATCACACGTGATCCCACATGGAAGGTCATGGGATCCTTATGGTGAATTAATCCTAACATTTAATATTGCAATTAATTGTGAGATGAAGTAATGGTGAGATCCTTCACCCTGACCCAGAACTCGGGTCTACCAGGACTGGATGTACTCCAGCAGCGAGTTGGGATCAGTTGAGTGTTTCTCTGCAGGAACAGCTGATCTTTCAGGGTCCAGACACACCGAGGAGCTTCCAGGGTTTCTAAGGACTGTGGGGGTAAAGCACTCATCTGGTCCGTCATTGACCCGATTGCTGTACGAGTACCTAAATCCTTCATCCTGAAAACTCCTCATGGATCTGAATAGCTGATCAGAGAATTCTGTCCCTCCCTCATAGAAACGATGAAAGAAAGTCAGATGTATTTATTCCATTTTCCTCTGATCTATTTTCCGGTCCGAGGCAGCAGGTTCATGGAGGAAACCCAGACCTGTTTCTCCACAGTGAGGGTCTTGGTTCCTTCTGGGGAATGCAGGTCAGGTCAGAAGGCATCTGTAGTCCCACCAATGGGTTCTGGGTCTGAAACGTGTTTTTCACTTCATGTAACTCAGAAACCAGGAAGTTATGAGGGTCAGGGCTAATTCTAGATCTAAGCTGGTTCTAGCTAAGTACTGGTTTGGTTTTCTAGTCTCTTTAGAACACTAGAACTGGGTCTTTTTAAACATGCTGTGGATCTGGAACCTTGACCCGGCCCCTATCAGAAAGTGGACTTTGCTAACAACGTCCAGCTGTCTCTGACCCTGGCGGCCCTGTCCATCGGTCTGTGGTGGA
The DNA here is from genome assembly GCF_017639745.1 of Melanotaenia boesemani. NCBI lineage: Eukaryota > Metazoa > Chordata > Actinopteri > Atheriniformes > Melanotaeniidae > Melanotaenia > Melanotaenia boesemani. The sequence continues at coordinate 35,597,795 of NC_055693.1, forward strand.
CCTTCGACCGCTCCCGCAGCGGCTTCGGCCTGGGAGTCAGCATCGCCCTGCTGGCCACGCTGACCACCCAGGTCCTGGTTTACAACGGAGTCTTTCAGTAAGCCCCCTCACACACATCACCAGAAAGGAGACGGGGTGGAGGTCTATGTTAAACCACTAGATGTCAGTATAACCTCCAGCTGGGCCTTTAAACTATGATGTCATGGTCTCTCCTGTCCAGGTATACGTCGCCAGACTTCCTCTACATTCGCTCCTGGCTTCCCTGCATCTTCTTTGCTGGAGTTATCACCATGGGAAACATCGGCCGGCAGCTTGCCTTGGTAAGAAGTTCAGCCGGTTTTCTCCTGAGTTTCAGGCTGAGGCCGTTTCTCTAAGGTGGGGTGTAATGACCTGCAGAGGTGTAACTGCTGTCCTGATGCCCTGCTTTTCAGTACGAGTACAAGTTTCTTCAGGACAAGAGCCATCAGGACTGAGGACTGCAAACCAACGTCGCCCACCGTACGGAGCCGACCCTGCTTCAGCCAGTCAGCTCATGCCAAACAAGCTGTGAGCTCCTGAAGATGAAGACAGTATTGTTGCTGAGCTGAGGTGGACGGTGATGCCGGAGCGTTTATTCCCTCTGGTCCAGTTCGTCTCCACTGATTAGCAGCGGAGCAAATCCCTCCTCAGATCAGATCACAGGCTTGAAACCTTTTGTGCCAAAACGTCACCTGATACCAGCTCTTATGTCACATCCTTCAAGTATCAGAGGAGACTTCCAGGACCAGGATCTGTGGACCAGACACCAAATACCAAAACTAGCTCATGTGAAATGTTGAAGTGTTTTTTTTTTTTAATAAATATCTGAGGTTGGTGTTGTGAATGAGTCTGCCGGCACATAACCGGCAGGTCCAAGGACTCGCGCTGAAAAGCAGCTATTTGGGACAGGAAGGAGAAGCCAGTCATCATTTCAGGAAAACCAACGGTAGTTCAGTCAGCTGCAGGGAAATGCCTTTGCTGAGCGACGGGGCGTGTTCCTCTGGTGGTGCTGGCTGCACGAGGCTGGCAGGGAGACCGTGGCGTGTCTGGACCTGACCTGCTGAGTGTTTTCCCGGGTGAAGGAGGACTAACCTCTGCAGTGTGTCGCTTTGAGGAAAGTAAGGATAAAAACAGTGTTTCTCCTCCTGATAGCTCAGAACACTCTAAACGTTTGAACTGAAATGTTTTTTTCCTCATGACGAACTAAAGATCACACCATGAACTGTGTGGAATAATATTTGTATTGAATAAAACATGGAGTGTGTAATAAAAACTGATTCCTGTTTATCTGATGCAACATTAACAGCAGATGGATGCAAGCAACAGGCCTGAAAGGAACCAGTTTCTCTCTTTTGTTTGGTAGGCTGGAAGTCCAGCTGCAGTTTGATGGTCACACACCAGATCAGTGGATTTACTGGCAGTGTTAAAGTCTTAATGCAGTTTATTTGTACATCACATTTCATTTACAGGACAATTCAAAATGCTTTACAGAAAAGAAAAACATTACAGATATTAAGAAATAGTAAAAGGCAGCAACACAGCAAGAATCACAATAAAATCATAAATTACATTAAAATAAAAGCAAGATGAGTTAAAAGTTAACATGCAGATTTCATGCATAGACATGAGAAAAGTGTTTTAACCTGGATTTAAAAATTTCTTCATTTGGTGAAAGTTTAATCTCCACTGACAGTTTGTTCCATTTGTTTGCAGCATAACAGCTAAATGCTGCTTCTCCATGTTTAGTCTGGACTCTGGTCTGGTCTCTGGTCTGGACTAGTTGACCAGAGTCTTTGGATCTCAGAGTTTTGCTAGGTTTGTATTCTCTGAACATATCACAGATGTATTCTGGGCCTAAACCATTCTGGGATGTAAACGAACTGCAAACCAGTGTAAAGATGTTAAAACTGGTGTGATGTGTTCTCTTAGTCCTGGTTAAAAGTCCAGCAGCAGCATTTTAGAATAGAATAGAATAGAACAGAATAGAAATACTTTATTAATCCCTTCGGAGAGCCCTCGGGGAAATTTGGGTACCAGTAGCAATACAACACCAACAGTAAAGCAGGACAAGCACAAGACACAATATATACAGGTACAAAGCAAATAGAGGCAAATAGAATGCAATAAATATAACAATAATAACAATAAGATAAGTTAAATAAAACAATATAAACAAGCATTGCACACAGTAGAGGTGGTACAGATTCCCAGTTCACTATTGCACGTATAAGTTATTGAAACTGTTTGTATGGGTTATTGTGCATGTGTTTTATCAGGCGGACTGCACACCTCCCTCTCCCCCCTCCCTCTCCCCCCTCCTTCTCCCCCTCCTGCCTAATGCAGAGTTGTACAGTTTGATGGCTCGGGGGACAAAGGAGTCTCTGAGCCGGTTGGTCCTACTCTTGGGGAGGAGCAGCCTGTTACTGGTCAGGCTTCTCTGTGCACTGATGACAGTGTGCAGAGGGTGACTGGCATCATTCACAATAGCCAGTAGTTTTTTTAGTGTTCTCCTCTCTGCCACTGTCACCAGGGAGTCCAGCTTCATGCCAACCACAGAGCCCGCCCACCTGATGACTTTTTCCAGCCTGTTAGCACACCTTTTTGTCATGTTATCCCCCCAGCAGACAACAGCATAAAAAAGCGTACTAGCTACCACAGACTGATAGAACATCCACAGGAGTTTCCTGCAGATGTTAAAAGATCTCAGTCTTCGCAGGAAGTACAGACGGCTTTGGCCCTTCCTGTACAGGTGAGCTGTACAGCATGTCCAGTCCAGCTTGTTATCCAGCCACAACCCGAGGTACCTGTAGTTGTCTACAATCTCCACCTTGTCGTCCCTGATGGTCACTGGACGTGGCTGTGGGCTGGACTTCCTGAAGTCAATAACCAGCTCCTTAGCCTTTGAGGTGTTAAGCTGGAGATGGTTCATCTGACTCCAGGAGACAAAGTCACTGACCAGATTCCTGTACTCGTCCTCTCCATCATCCCTGATACACCCCACGATGGCTGTGTCATCTGCAAACTTCTGGATGTGACACAGCTCTGAGTTGTAACAGAAGTCTGAGGTGTAGAGTGTGAAGAGGAGGGGGGCCAGCACCGTCCCCTGGGGTGCTCCTGTGCTGCTAATAACAGTGTCAGATGTGATGTCCTTTAGCCTGACGTACTGCGGTCTCTCTGTGAGGTAGTTACCAATCCAGGACACCAAGCAGGGGTCCACCTGCATCTCCCTCAGTCTGTCCAGCAGCATCAGGGGCTGGATTGTGTTGAAGGCACTTGAAAAATCCAAGAAGAGGATCCTCACTGTGCCCCTCCCCTTATCCAGATGAACTTGGACACGGTGTAGGAGGTAGAGAATAGCATCCTCCACACCCACACCTGCGCGATAGGCAAACTGTAGGGGGTCCTGGGCCTGTTGCACTTGGGGCTTGAGGAGATTGAGGATGAGCCGCTCCATCGTCTTCATCAGCTGGGATGTAAGTGCCACCGGTCTGTAATCGTTCAGCTCACCAGGACGTTTTTTCTTTGGAACTGGAACAATACAGGATGTTTTCCACAGGGTAGGCACTTTCCCCAGCTGTAGACTGTGGTTGAAGACATGCTGGAGTGGTTCCCCCAGTTCATCAGCACAGGTCCTAAGCAGATGAGGAGGCACTCTGTCGGGGCCAGCTGCTTTCCATGGTTGGAGCTTCCTCAGTTCTCCCCTCACCTGTTCTGCTGTTATGTGTGGAGGGTGTTGAGGTGGGGGGAGGGGTAAAGGTTGACAGGGGGGCTGCACAGGGGATGAAGTCAGGGAGGACATGCACTGCAGTGGGGGAGGGGGGATCGTGGGCTGGTCAAAGCGGTTAAAGAAGATGTTCAGCCTGTTTGCTTCTTCCACTGCCCCCCCCCCCCCCCCCGCTGTTATGGCCTTTGATCTGAAGCCTGTGATGGTGTTGACACCATCCCAGACCTCCTTCATACGGCTCTCACTCAGTTTTTCCTCCACCTTCCTTCTGTAGGCTTTATTGCAGATAGATAGATAAAATCAGATTAAATAAATAGATATTTAAGAAAAATGTAAACATATAGACAAATAGAAAATAAACACAATATATACAAGGGAAGCCCTAAAAACAAACAAATAAATGACAGAGTTAAACACACAGACTACATACTGTAGAGTCATGATGAGGGACTGATGGGTCACGAGTCTCATTGGTCCGATAAATGAATAGACAGCGACTCCTCCTGCAGCCCTATTCCCGGAACGCACGGTCTGGATTGGTGGGTGTGTTTAGGTAAAAGCAGAGATGATGATCAGCTCTCACACATGGAGGAGTTATTGATCAGGGTTATTGTGAAAGAAAGGAATGATTCCTGAACCCCTACATGAAGTAGAGGTGCAGCGTCTGGTAGAGACAGAGCTCCGCCTGCCTCCAGTTTACTGTGTGGTGGATGTGAGGAATCGTCCATAATGGAGGTCAGTTTGTTCAGAGACCTCCTGTCTCTGTCTGCAGTGTCTTTCCAGCCTTATGGATCAGTTTATTGATCCTGCTGCATCCCTGGAGCTGATGCTGCCCCCCCAACTCACCACGGCATACATGATGGCGCTGGCCACCACAGACTGGAAGAACACCCCCAGCAGTTTGCTGCAGACATTAAAGGATCTGAGCTTCCTCAGGAAGCAGTGTCTGCTCCTCCCCTTCCTGTACACAGCATCTGTGTTGATCCTCCAGTCCAGTCCACTGTCCAAGTGCACTTCAACACTTAACTCCACCAGTTTCTGGAAAACCTTCTCAATACAAGTTGCGCCATCCAGCTCACTCTGGATATATTGGTCTGCCAACAAGCACAAACATGTCTTCACCTGTGTGCTGGACCATGGTGATTGTTTTTGAAACGCCATCAATGCTGCTGCCAAAGCTGATATCCATAGTTGCAGTTTTGGCGTTTTAAAGGTGGGGAGTCGCTCTCATGACTCATTCAGTGACGTCAAATTCTGGCCAGTGGTGACCTGCTCACAGGCGGTCCTGGCTAGTTTTGCGCCCTGGGCGAACCACCCGTCAGCGACCCCCACACCCAACCACAAACCCCGCCAACGTACAAACACAAGGATATTATTGTTATTTTTTATTAATAATATTTATTTATTATTAAATACAAAAGTTAACAAGAATAGATAGAACAATAAGATAGATAAATGAAACAGAGTTTGTAAACACCAATGTAAATTGCACACAAATACAAATGAATAAAATAAAATAAATAAAAAATAGTAATAACAATGAACATAATCTGAATTCAGTGCTCAGACTGTAGCAGATTTTTCAACCTGGGTCTTTCACCCTGTTTACACCTGGCACACACACACACACACACACACACACACACACACACACACACACACACACACACACACACACACACACACACACACACACACACACACACAGACCTGACAAGTCCTGCAAAGATGTGGCTGCAGAGGGAGGTGGTTCTTCATTTTGGCCAGTGGGAGCTGCTCCAAAATATTTCAGAAGTGCCCCAGAATTTAAAATTAAGATACAAAATGTACGTTAGATCACACTTAACATGCACCAGTTACCCAATTAAAATAAACCATAATAATGCACAAATTATTATTTGTTAATATCCTATTAACTAAGCATAACACACTACAAATTATTCAAAAAAACTTTATCACATAAAGCTTACAAAATGTCATGTCAGTGTATATTGACACAAATGTTATATAAGTTATTAAGTTAGCATAGACCCATGTACAGCATTAAAAATTCCAGTCAGGATGTCCTGTTATTTACCAACCTCTCAGACTAACAGGCCCATGTCTGTCCGAACAGGTACATTCACACTCTGGTCCGGGATGTCTGCGAGCAGCCATGTCTCAGTGAAACACATCACGCTGCACTCGGTATTCCGTCTGAGTTTTAACCAGTGTGCGAAGTCCGTCCACCTTGTTTTGTTTCCCAGAGACCTTACACTCCCCACAATGATCGATGGAACTGAGGGTTTACATCTCCTCCTCGCCTTGACTTTCGCTCCAGCTCTGCAGCCACGCTGTCTCCACTTGAGCTCCGCAACGGATTGCAGGCACGGTGGCCTGGAGAAATCTAACAGTGGCTCCTGTATTTAGCTGGTCACAACCCCCCTCAGGTCAGCACAGCCCTCAGCCAGAAAAAGTGCTAAAAGGACGAGAAGAACCAGAGAAATGTAATGGAAGCTGAAGATGTCCATGGCAGTGAGTTTAAGGAGGAAAAAAGAAAATTCAGTTAAGAAAAGTAACAGAAAACAACAATAGAAAGATTAAAGAAGACACAGAGCTGCTGTAACTAGCTGCCACAGTCAAGTCACCATCTTAAAAAAAGAGGAGAGACTATGTTGCAGTTTACAATCTCTATCAGTGTTTATAACAGATCCTCACATTTCTGTCCCAGTTTTTCCAGGCCTTCGTGTGACATATGATCGGATGCGTGTGATCACACCTGTTCCCTCCTAAAGCTTTATGCATGTCTCAGGTCTTTATGCATGAAAAGTTGTGTATCTGAGATGCTGGTCAGCAGACCTGGAGCACCACAAGGGACTGTACTCTCACCATTTCTCTTCACACTGTACACCTCAGACTGGAACTGGTCAGTCAGTTTGTGAGATGGAGCAGAAACAACCACCTCATCTTAAACATAAACAAAAGAGAAGATTGAACAGGAGTAAACAGAACACTTTACATCCTGGGAGAAGAGGTGGAGGAGGAATTCAAGAACCTCTGACTTCATCTGGACAACAGACTGGACTGGACATGCAACACAGAAGCATCCAGAAGAAGAAACAGAGCAGACTCTCCTTCTGGAGTAAGAAGAGATCCTTCGATGTCCATCATGTTGCCTCTTCTATTAGTCTGTGGGATGACTCTGGTTCTGTGCTGGGGATGACTCTGGATCTGTGCTGGGGATGACTCTGGTTCTGTGCTGGGGATGACTCTGGTTCTGTACTGGGGATGACTCTGGTTCTGTACTGGGGATAACTCTGGTTCTGTGCTGGGGATAACTCTGGATTTGTGCTGGGGATGACTCTTGTTCTGTACTGGGGATGACTCTTGTTCTGTACTGGGGATGACTCTGGTTCTGTGCTGGGATGACTCTTGTTCTGTGCTGGGGATGACTCTGGTTCTGTGCTGGGGATGACTCTGGATCTGTACTGGGGATAACTCTGGTTCTGCGCTGCGGATGACTCTTGTTCTGTACTGGGGATGACTCTTGTTCTGTACTGGGGATGACTCTGGTTCTGTGCTGGGGATGACTCTTGTTCTGTACTGGGGATGACCCTGGTTCTGTGCTGGGGATGACTCTCGTTCTGTACTGGGGATGACTCTGGTTCTGTGCTGGGGATAACTCCGGTTCTGTACTGGGGATAACTCTAGTTCTGTGCTGGGAATAACTCTGGTTCTGTGCTGCGGATGACTCTGGTTCTGTACTGGGGATGACTCTTGTTCTGTACTGGGGATGACTCTTGTTCTGTGCTGGGGATGACTCTGGTTCTGTGCTGGGGATGACTCTGGTTCTGTACTGGGGATAACTCTGGTTCTGTGCTGGGGATGACTCTGGTTCTGTGCTGGGGATGACGCTGGTTCTGTAGTGGGGATGACTCTGGTTCTGTGCTGGGGAAAACTCTGGTTCTGAGCTGGGATGACTCTTGTTCTGTACTGGGGATGACTCTGGTTCTGTGCTGGGGATGACTCTGGTTCTGTGCTGGGGATGACTCTTGTTCTGTACTGGGGATGAGTCTGGTTCTGTGCTGGGGATGACTCTTGTTCTGTACTGGGGATAACTCTGATTCTGTACTGGGGATAACTCTGGTTCTGTGCTGGGGATGACTCTGGTTCTGTGCTGGGGATGACTCTGGTTCTGTGCTGGGATGACGCTGGTTCTGTAGTGGGGATGACTCTGGTTCTGTGCTGGGGATAACTCTGGTTCTGTACTGGGGATAACTCTAGTTCTGTGCTGGGGATAACTCTGGTTCTGTGCTGGGGATGACTCTTGTTCTGTGCTGGGGATGACTCTTGTTCTGTACTGGGGATGACTCTTGTTCTGTACTGGGGATGACTCTGGTTCTGTGCTGGGGATGACTCTTGTTCTGTACTGGGGATGAGTCTGGTTCTGTGCTGGGGATGACTCTGGTTCTGTGCTGGGGATAACTCTGGTTCTGTACTGGGGATAACTCTGGTTCTGTGCTGGGGATAACTCTGGTTCTGTGCTGGGGATGACTCTTGTTCTGTACTGGGGATGACTCTGGTTCTGTGCTGGGGATGACTCTTGTTCTGTACTGGGGATGAGTCTGGTTCTGTGCAGGGGATGACTGTTGTTCTGTACTGGGGATGACTCTTGTTCTGTACTGGGGATGACTCTGGTTCTGTGCTGGGGATGACTCTGGTTCTGTGCTGGGGATGACTCTTGTTCTGTACTGGGGATGAGTCTGGTTCTGTGCTGGGGATGACTCTTGTTCTGTACTGGGGATGACTCTTGTTCTGTACTGGGGATGACACTGGTTCTGTACTGGGGATGACTCTCCTTCTGTGCTGGGGATGACTCTTGTTCTGTGCTGGGGATAACTCTGGTTCTGTACTGGGGATAACTCTGGTTCTGTGCTGGGGATAACTCTGGTTCTGTACTGGGGATGACACTGGTTCTGTAGTGGGGATGACTCTAGTTCTGTGCTGGGGATAACTCTGGTTCTGTGCTGGGGATGACTCTTGTTCTGTGCTGGGGATGACTCTTGTTCTGTACTGGGGATGACTCTTGTTCTGTACTGGGGATGACTCTGGTTCTGTGCTGGGGATGACTCTGGTTCTGTGCTGGGGATGACTCTTGTTCTGTACTGGGGATGAGTCTGGTTCTGTGCTGGGGATGACTCTGGTTCTGTGCTGCGGATAACTCTGGTTCTGTACTGGGGATAACTCTGGTTCTGTGCTGGGGATAACTCTGGTTCTGTGCTGGGGATGACTCTTGTTCAGTACTGGGGATGACTCTGGTTCTGTGCTGGGGATGACTCTTGTTCTGTACTGGGGATGAGTCTGGTTCTGTGCAGGGGATGACTCTTGTTCTGTACTGGGGATGACTCTCGTTCTGTACTGGGGGATGACTCTTGTTCTGTGCTGGGATGACTCTGGTTCTGTACTGGGGATGACTCTGGTTCTGTGCTGGGATGACTCTGGTTCTGTACTGGGGATGACTCTTGTTCTGTACTGGGGATGACTCTGGTTCTGAGCTAGGATGACTCTGGTTCTGTACTGGGGATGACTCTTGTTCTGTACTGGGGATGACTCTTGTTCTGTGCTGGGGATGACTCTTGTTCTGTACTGGGGATGACTCTGGTTCTGTGCTGGGGATGACTCTTGTTCTGTACTGGGGATGACCCTGGTTCTGTGCTGGGGATGACTCTCGTTCTGTACTGGGGATGACTCTGGTTCTGTGCTGGGGATAACTCCGGTTCTGTACTGGGGATAACTCTAGTTCTGTGCTGGGGATAACTCTGGTTCTGTGCTGCGGATGACTCTGGTTCTGTGCTGGGGATGACTCTTGTTCTGTACTGGGGATGACTCTTGTTCTGTGCTGGGGATGACTCTGGTTCTGTGCTGGGGATGACTCTGGTTCTGTACTGGGGATAACTCTGGTTCTGTGCTGGGGATAACTCTGGTTCTGTGCTGGGGATGACTCTGGTTCTGTGCTGGGGATGACGCTGGTTCTGTAGTGGGGATGACTCTGGTTCTGTGCTGGGGAAAACTCTGGTTCTGAGCTGGGATGACTCTTGTTCTGTACTGGGGATGACTCTGGTTCTGTGCTGGGGATGACTCTGGTTCTGTGCTGGGGATGACTCTTGTTCTGTACTGGGGATGAGTCTGGTTCTGTGCTGGGATGACTCTTGTTCTGTACTGGGGATAACTCTGATTCTGTACTGGGGATAACTCTGGTTCTGTGCTGGGGATGACTCTGGTTCTGTGCTGGGGATGACTCTGGTTCTGTGCTGGGGATGACGCTGGTTCTGTAGTGGGGATGACTCTGGTTCTGTGCTGGGGATAACTCTGGTTCTGTACTGGGGATAACTCTAGTTCTGTGCTGGGGATAACTCTGGTTCTGTGCTGGGGATGACTCTTGTTCTGTGCTGGGATGACTCTTGTTCTGTACTGGGGATGACTCTTGTTCTGTACTGGGATGACTCTGGTTCTGTGCTGGGGATGACTCTGGTTCTGTACTGGGGATAACTCTGGTTCTGTGCTGGGGATGACTCTGGTTCTGTGCTGGGGATGACTCTGGTTCTGTACTGGGGATGACTCTGGTTCTGTGCTGGGGATGACTCTGGTTCTGTGCTGGGGATGACTCTTGTTCTGTACTGGGGATGACTCTGGTTCTGTGCTGGGGATGACTCTTGTTCTGTACTGGGGATGAGTCTGGTTCTGTGCTGGGGATGACTCTGGTTCTGTACTGGGGATGACTCTTGTTCTGTACTGGGGATGACTCTGGTTCTGTGCTGGGATGACTCTGGTTCTGTGCTGGGGATGACTCTGGTTCTGTACTGGGGATGACTCTGGTTCTGTGCTGGGGATGACTCTGGTTCTGTACTGGGGATGACTCTTGTTCTGTACTGGGGATGACACTGGTTCTGTACTGGGATGACTCTGGTTCTGTGCTGGGGATGACTCTGGTTCTGTGCTGGGGATGACTCTGGTTCTGTGCTGGGGATGACTGGTTCTGTGCTGGGATGACTCTGGTTCTGTGCTGGGGATGACTCTGGTTATGTGCTGGGGATAACTCTGGTTCTGTACTGGGGATAACTCTGGTTCTGTGCTGGGGATGACTCTTGTTCTGTGCTGGGGATGACTCTTGTTCTGTACTGGGGATGACTCTTGTTCTGTACTGGGGATGACTCTGGTTCTGTGCTGGGGATGACTCTGGTTCTGTGCTGGGGATGACTCTTGTTCTGTACTGGGGATGAGTCTGGTTCTGTGCTGGGGATGACTCTGGTTCTGTGCTGCAGATAACTCTGGTTCTGTACTGGGGATAACTCTGGTTCTGTGCTGGGGATAACTCTGGTTCTGTGCTGGGGATGACTCTTGTTCAGTACTGGGGATGACTCTGGTTCTGTGCTGGGGATGACTCTTGTTCTGTACTGGGGATGAGTCTGGTTCTGTGCAGGGGATGACTCTTGTTCTGTACTGGGGATGACTCTCGTTCTGTACTGGGGATGACTCTTGTTCTGTGCTGGGATGACTCTGGTTCTGTACTGGGGATGACTCTGGTTCTGTGCTGGGATGACTCTGGTTCTGTACTGGGGATGACTCTTGTTCTGTACTGGGGATGACTCTGGTTCTGAGCTAGGATGACTCTGGTTCTGTACTGGGGATGACTCTGGTTCTGTGCTGGGGATAACTCTGGTTCTGTACTGGGGATAACTCTGGTTCTGTGCTGGGGATGACTCTTGTTCTGTGCTGGGGATGACTCTGGTTCTGTGCTGGGGATGACTCTTGTTCTGTACTGGGGATGAGTGTGGTTCTGTGCTGGGGATGACTCTTGTTCTGTACTGGGGATGACTCATGTTCTGTGCTGGGGATGACTCTTGTTCTGTACTGGGGATGACTCTCGTTCTGTGCTAGGGATGACTCTTGTTCTGTGCTGGGGATGACTCTGGTTCTGTGCTGGGGATGACTCATGTTCTGTACTGGGGATGACTCTGGTTCTGTGCTGGGATGACTCTGGTTCTGTACTGGGGATGACTCTTGTTCTGTACTGGGGATGACTCTGGTTCTGTGCTGGGATGACTCTGGTTCTGTACTGGGGATGACTCTGGTTCTGTGCTGGGGATAACTGTGGTTCTGTACTGGGGATAAATCTGGTTCTGTGCTGGGGATAACTCTGGTTCTGTGCTGGGGATGACTCTTGTTCTGTACTGGGGGTGACTCTGGTTCTGTACTGGGGATAACTCTGGTTCTGTGCTGGGGATGACTCTGGTTCTGTGCTGGGGATGACTCTGGTTCTGTGCTGGGGATGACGCTGGTTCTGTAGTGGAGATGACTCTGGTTCTGTACTGGGGATAACTCTAGTTCTGTGCTGGGGATAACTCTGGTTCTGTGCTGGGGATGACTCTTGTTCTGTACTGGGGATGACTCTTGTTCTGTGCTGGGGATGACTCTGGTTCTGTGCTGGGGATGACTCTGGTTCTGTACTGGGCATAACTCTGGTTCTGTGCTGGGGATGACTCCGGTTCTGTACTGGGGATAACTCTGGTTCTGTGCTGGGGATGACTCTGGTTTTTTGCTGGGATGACTCTGGTTCTGTGCTGGGGATAACTCTGGTTCTGTGCTGGGGATGACTCTGGTTCTGTGCTGGGGATAACTCTGGTTCTGCGCTGCGGATGACTCTGGTTCTGTACTGGGGATGACTCTGGTTCTGTGCTGGGGATGACTCTTGTTCAGTACTGGGGATGACTCTGGTTCTGTGCTGGGGATGACTCTTGTTCTGTACTGGGGATGAGTCTGGTTCTGTGCAGGGGATGACTCTTGTTCTGTACTGGGGATGACTCTTGTTCTGTACTGGGGATGACTCTTGTTCTGTACTGGGGATGACTCTCGTTCTGTACTGGGGATGACTCTTGTTCTGTGCTGGGATGACTCTGGTTCTGTACTGGGGATGACTCTGGTTCTGTGCTGGGATGACTCTGGTTCTGTACTGGGGATGACTCTTGTTCTGTAATGGGGATGACTCTGGTTCTGAGCTAGGATGACTCTGGTTCTGTACTGGGGATGACTCTGGTTCTGTGCTGGGGATAACTCTGGTTCTGTACTGGGGATAACTCTGGTTCTGTGCTGGGGATGACTCTTGTTCTGTGCTGGGGATGACTCTGGTTCTGTGCTGGGGATGACTCTTGTTCTGTACTGGGGATGAGTCTGGTTCTGTGCTGGGGATGACTCTTGTCCTGTACTGGGGATGACTCATGTTCTGTGCTGGGGATGACTCTTGTTCTGTACTGGGGATGACTCTCGTTCTGTGCTGGGGATCACTCTTGTTCTGTGCTGGGGATGACTCTGGTTCTGTGCTGGGGATGACTCATGATCTGTACTGGGGATGACTCTGGTTCTGTGCTGGGATGACTCTGGTTCTGTACTGGGGATGACTCTTGTTCTGTACTGGGGATGACTCTGGTTCTGTGCTGGGATGACTCTGGTTCTGTACTGGGGATGACTCTGGTTCTGTGCTGGGGATAACTGTGGTTCTGTACTGGGGATAAATCTGGTTCTGTGCTGGGGATAACTCTGGTTCTGTGCTGGGGATGACTCTGGTTCTGTGCTGGGGATGACTCTGGTTCTGTGCTGGGGATGACGCTGGTTCTGTAGTGGGGATGACTCTGGTTCTGTACTGGGGATAACTCTAGTTCTGTGCTGGGGATAACTCTGGTTCTGTGCTGGGGATGACTCTTGTTCTGTACTGGGGATGACTCTTGTTCTGTGCTGGGGATGACTCTGGTTCTGTGCTGGGGATGACTCTGGTTCTGTACTGGGCATAACTCTGGTTCTGTGCTGGGGATGACTCCGGTTCTGTACTGGGGATAACTCTGGTTCTGTGCTGGGGATGACTCTGGTTCTTTGCTGGGATGACTCTGGTTCTGTGCTGGGGATAACTCTGGTTCTGTGCTGGGGATGACTCTGGTTCTGTGCTGGGGATAACTCTTGTTCTGTGCTGGGGATGACTCTGGTTCTGTACTGGGGATGACTATGGTTCTGTACTGGGGATAACTCTGGTTCTGTGCTGGGATGACTCTGGTTCTGTGCTGGGGATGATTCTGGTTCTGTTCTGGGGATGACTGGTTCTGTACTGGGGATGACTCTGGTTCTGTACTGGGGATGACTCTGGTTCTGTACTGGGGATGACTCTGGTTCTGTGCTGGGGATAACTCTGGTTCTGTACTGGGGATAACTCTGGTTCTGTGCTGGGGATAACTCTGGTTCTGTGCTGGGGATGACTCTTGTTCTGTACTGGGGATAACTCTGGTTCTGTACTGGGGATAACTCCATTTCTGTGCTGGGGATAACTCTGGTTCTGTGCTGGGGATGACTCTGGTTCTGTGCTGGGGATGACTCTGGTTCTGTGCTGGGGATGACTCTGGTTCTGTGCTGGGGATGACGCTGGTTCTGTAGTGGGGATGACTCTGGTTCTGTGCTGGGGATAACTCTGGTTCTGTGCTGGGGATGACGCTGGTTCTGTAGTGGGGATAACTCTATTTCTGTGCTGGGGATGACTCTGGTTCTGTATTGGGGATGACTCTTGTTCTGTACTGGGGATGAGTCTGGTTCTGTGCTGGGGATGACTCTTGTTCTGTGCTGGGGATGACTCTGGTTCTGTACTGGGGATGACTCTTGTTCTGTACTGGGGATGACTATGGTTCTGTACTGGGGATAACTCTGGTTCTGTGTTGGGATGACTCTGGTTCTGTGCTGGGGATGACTCTGGTTCTGTTCTGGGGATGACTGGTTCTGTACTGGGGATGACTCTGGTTCTGTACTGGGGATGACTCTGGTTCTGTACTGGGGATGACTCTGGTTCTGTGCTGGGGATAACTCTTGTTCTGTACTGGGGATAACTCTGGTTCTGTATTGGGGATGACTCTTGTTCTGTACTGGGGATGAGTCTGGTTCTGTGCTGGGGATGACTCTTGTTCTGTGCTGGGGATGACTCTGGTTCTGTACTGGGGATGACTCTTGTTCTGTACTGGAGATGACTATGGTTCTGTACTGGGGATAACTCTGGTTCTGTGTTGGGATGACTCTGGTTCTGTGCTGGGGATGACTCTGGTTCTGTTCTGGGGATGACTGGTTCTGTACTGGGGATGACTCTGGTTCTGTACTGGGGATGACTCTGGTTCTGTACTGGGGATGACTCTGGTTCTGTGCTGGGGATAACTCTTGTTCTGTACTGGGGATAACTCTGGTTCTGTGCTGGGGATAACTCTGGTTCTGTGCTGGGGATGACTCTTGTTCTGTACTGGGGATAACTCTGGTTCTGTACTGGGGATAACTCCATTTCTGTGCTGGGGATAACTCTGGTTCTGTGCTGGGGATGACTCTGGTTCTGTGCTGGGGATAACTCTTGTTCTGTGCTGGGGATGACTCTGGTTCTGTACTGGGGATGACTATGGTTCTGTACTGGGGATAACTCTGGTTCTGTGCTGGGATGACTCTGGTTCTGTGCTGGGGATGATTCTGGTTCTGTTCTGGGGATGACTGGTTCTGTACTGGGGATGACTCTGGTTCTGTACTGGGGATGACTCTGGTTCTGTACTGGGGATGACTCTGGTTCTGTGCTGGGGATAACTCTGGTTCTGTACTGGGGATAACTCTGGTTCTGTGCTGGGGATAACTCTGGTTCTGTGCTGGGGATGACTCTTGTTCTGTACTGGGGATAACTCTGGTTCTGTACTGGGGATAACTCCATTTCTGTGCTGGGGATAACTCTGGTTCTGTGCTGGGGATGACTCTGGTTCTGTGCTGGGGATGACTCTGGTTCTGTGCTGGGGATGACTCTGGTTCTGTGCTGGGGATGACGCTGGTTCTGTAGTGGGGATGACTCTGGTTCTGTGCTGGGGATAACTCTGGTTCTGTGCTGGGGATGACGCTGGTTCTGTAGTGGGGATAACTCTATTTCTGTGCTGGGGATGACTCTGGTTCTGTATTGGGGATGACTCTTGTTCTGTACTGGGGATGAGTCTGGTTCTGTGCTGGGGATGACTCTTGTTCTGTGCTGGGGATGACTCTGGTTCTGTACTGGGGATGACTCTTGTTCTGTACTGGGGATGACTATGGTTCTGTACTGGGGATAACTCTGGTTCTGTGTTGGGATGACTCTGGTTCTGTGCTGGGGATGACTCTGGTTCTGTTCTGGGGATGACTGGTTCTGTACTGGGGATGACTCTGGTTCTGTACTGGGGATGACTCTGGTTCTGTACTGGGGATGACTCTGGTTCTGTGCTGGGGATAACTCTTGTTCTGTACTGGGGATAACTCTGGTTCTGTATTGGGGATGACTCTTGTTCTGTACTGGGGATGAGTCTGGTTCTGTGCTGGGGATGACTCTTGTTCTGTGCTGGGGATGACTCTGGTTCTGTACTGGGGATGACTCTTGTTCTGTACTGGGGATGACTATGGTTCTGTACTGGGGATAACTCTGGTTCTGTGTTGGGATGACTCTGGTTCTGTGCTGGGGATGACTCTGGTTCTGTTCTGGGGATGACTGGTTCTGTACTGGGGATGACTCTGGTTCTGTACTGGGGATGACTCTGGTTCTGTACTGGGGATGACTCTGGTTCTGTGCTGGGGATAACTCTTGTTCTGTACTGGGGATAACTCTGGTTCTGTGCTGGGGATAACTCTGGTTCTGTGCTGGGGATGACTCTTGTTCTGTACTGGGGATAACTCTGGTTCTGTACTGGGGATAACTCCATTTCTGTGCTGGGGATAACTCTGGTTCTGTGCTGGGGATGACTCTGGTTCTGTGCTGGGGATAACTCTGGTTCTGTGCTGGGGATGACTCTATTTCTGTGCTGGGGATGACTCTTGTTCTGTACTGGGGATGACTCTTGTTCTGTGCTGGGGATGACTCTGGTTCTGTGCTGGGGATGACTCTGGTTCTGTGCTGGGGATGACGCTGGTTCTGTAGTGGGGATGACTCTGGTTCTGTGCTGGGGATAACTCTGGTTCTGTACTGTGGATAACTCTATTTCTGTGCTGGGGATGACTCTGGTTCTGTATTGGGGATGACTCTTGTTCTGTACTGGGGATGAGTCTGGTTCTGTGCTGGGGATGACTCTTGTTCTGTGCTGGGGATGACTCTGGTTCTGTACTGGGGATAACTCTGGTTCTGTGCTGGGGATGACTCTGGTTCTGTGCTGGGGATGACTCTGGTTCTGTGCTGCGGATGACGCTGGTTCTGTAGTGGGGATGACTCTGGTTCTGTGCTGGGGATAACTCTGGTTCTGTACTGGGGATAACTCTAGTTCTGTGCTGGGGATAACTCTGGTTCTGTGCTGGGGATGACTCTTGTTCTGTGCTGGGGATGACTCTTGTTCTGTACTGGGGATGACTCTTGTTCTGTACTGGGGATGACTCTGGTTCTGTGCTGGGGATGACTCTGGTTCTGTGCTGGGGATGACTCTTGTTCTGTACTGGGGATGAGTCTGGTTCTGTGCTGGGGATGACTGTGGTTCTGTGCTGCGGATAACTCTGGTTCTGTACTGGGGATAACTCTGGTTCTGTGCTGGGGATAACTCTTGTTCTGTGCTGGGGATGACTCTTGTTCTGTACTGGGGATGACTCTGGTTCTGTGCTGGGGATGACTCTAGTTCTGTACTGGGGATGAGTCTGGTTCTGTGCAGGGGATGACCCTTGTTCTGTACTGGGGATGACTCTTGTTCTGTACTGGGGATGACTCTTGTTCTGTACTGGGGATGACTCTCGTTCTGTACTGGGGATGACTCTTGTTCTGTGCTGGGATGACTCTGGTTCTGTACTGGGGATGACTTTGGTTCTGTGCTGGGATGACTCTGGTTCTGTACTGGGGATGACTCTTGTTCTGTACTGGGGATGACTCTGGTTCTGAGCTAGGATGACTCTGGTTCTGTACTGGGGATGACTCTGGTTCTGTGCTGGGGATAACTCTGGTTCTGTACTGGGGATAACTCTGGTTCTGTGCTGGGGATGACTCTTGTTCTGTACTGGGGATGACTCTGGTTCTGTACTGGGGATAACTCTGGTTCTGTGCTGGGGATGACTCTGGTTCTGTGCTGGGGATGACTGGTTCTGTGCTGGGGATGACGCTGGATCTGTACTGGGGATGACTCTGGTTCTGTGCTGGGGATAACTCTGGTTCTGAGCTGGGATGACTCTTGTTCTGTATTGGGGATGACTCTGGTTCTGTGCTGGGGATGACTCTGGTTCTGTGCTGGGGATGACTCTAGTTCTGTACTGGGGATGAGTCTGGTTCTGTGCAGGGGATGACCCTTGTTCTGTACTGGGGATGACTCTTGTTCTGTACTGGGGATGACTCTTGTTCTGTACTGGGGATGACTCTCGTTCTGTACTGGGGATGACTCTTGTTCTGTGCTGGGATGACTCTGGTTCTGTACTGGGGATGACTTTGGTTCTGTGCTGGGATGACTCTGGTTCTGTACTGGGGATGACTCTTGTTCTGTACTGGGGATGACTCTGGTTCTGAGCTAGGATGACTCTGGTTCTGTACTGGGGATGACTCTGGTTCTGTGCTGGGGATAACTCTGGTTCTGTACTGGGGATAACTCTGGTTCTGTGCTGGGGATGACTCTTGTTCTGTACTGGGGATGACTCTGGTTCTGTACTGGGGATAACTCTGGTTCTGTGCTGGGGATGACTCTGGTTCTGTGCTGGGGATGACTGGTTCTGTGCTGGGGATGACGCTGGATCTGTACTGGGGATGACTCTGGTTCTGTGCTGGGGATAACTCTGGTTCTGAGCTGGGATGACTCTTGTTCTGTACTGGGGATGACTCTGGTTCTGTGCTGGGGATGACTCTGGTTCTGTGCTGGGGATGACTCTTGTTCTGTACTGGGGATGAGTCTGGTTCTGTGCTGGGGATGACTCTTGTTCTGTACTGGGGATGACTCATGTTCTGTGCTGGGGATGACTCTTGTTCTGTACTGGGGATGACTCTCGTTCTGTGCTGGGGATGACTCTTGTTCTGTGCTGGGGATGACTCTGGTTCTGTGCTGGGGATGACTCATGTTCTGTACTGGGGATGACTCTGGTTCTGTGCTGGGATGACTCTGGTTCTGTACTGGGGATGACTCTTGTTCTGTACTGGGGATGACTCTGGTTCTGTGCTGGGATGACTCTGGTTCTGTACTGGGGATGACTCTGGTTCTGTGCTGGGGATAACTGTGGTTCTGTACTGGGGATAACTCTGGTTCTGTGCTGGGGATGACTCTGGTTCTGTGCTGGGGATAACTCTGGTTCTGTACTGGGGATAACTCTGGTTCTGTGCTGGGGATAACTCTGGTTCTGTGCTGGGGATGACTCTGGTTCTGTGCTGGGGATGACTCTTGTTCTGTACTGGGGATGACTCTGGTTCTGTACTGGGGATAACTCTGGTTCTGTGCTGGGGATAACTCTGGTTCTGTGCTGGGGATGACTCTGGTTCTGTGCTGGGGATGACTCTTGTTCTGTACTGGGGATGACTCTTGTTCTGTGCTGGGGATGACTCTGGTTCTGTGCTGGGGATAACTCTGGTTCTGTACTGGGGATGACTCTTGTTCTGTACTGGGGATGACTATGGTTCTGTACTGGGGATAACTCTGGTTCTGTGCTGGGATGACTCTGGTTCTGTGCTGGGGATGACTCTGGTTCTGTTCTGGGGATGACTGGTTCTGTACTGGGGATGACTCGGGTTCTGTACTGGGGATGACTCTGGTTCTGTACTGGGGATGACTCTGGTTCTGTGCTGGGGATAACTCTGGTTCTGTACTGGGGATAACTCTGGTTCTGTGCTGGGGATAACTCTGGTTCTGTGCTGGGGATGACTCTTGTTCTGTACTGGGGATAACTCTGGTTCTGTACTGGGGATAACTCCATTTCTGTGCTGGGGATAACTCTGGTTCTGTGCTGGGGATGACTCTGGTTCTGTGCTGGGGATAACTCTGGTTCTGTGCTGGGGATGACTCTATTTCTGTGCTGGGGATGACTCTTGTTCTGTACTGGGGATGACTCTTGTTCTGTGCTGGGGATGACTCTGGTTCTGTGCTGGGGATGACTCTGGTTCTGTGCTGGGGATGACGCTGGTTCTGTAGTGGGGATGACTCTGGTTCTGTGCTGGGGATAACTCTTGTTCTGTACTGTGGATAACTCTATTTCTGTGCTGGGGATGACTCTGGTTCTGTATTGGGGATGACTCTTGTTCTGTACTGGGGATGAGTCTGGTTCTGTGCTGGGGATGACTCTTGTTCTGTGCTGGGGATGACTCTGGTTCTGTAGTGGGGATAACTCTGGTTCTGTGCTGGGGATGACTCTGGTTCTGTGCTGGGGATGACTCTGGTTCTGTGCTGCGGATGACGCTGGTTCTGTAGTGGGGATGACTCTGGTTCTGTGCTGGGGATAACTCTGGTTCTGTACTGGGGATAACTCTAGTTCTGTGCTGGGGATAACTCTGGTTCTGTGCTGGGGATGACTCTTGTTCTGTGCTGGGGATGACTCTTGTTCTGTACTGGGGATGACTCTTGTTCTGTACTGGGGATGACTCTGGTTCTGTGCTGGGGATGACTCTGGTTCTGTGCTGGGGATGACTCTTGTTCTGTACTGGGGATGAGTCTGGTTCTGTGCTGGGGATGACTGTGGTTCTGTGCTGCGGATAACTCTGGTTCTGTACTGGGGATAACTCTGGTTCTGTGCTGGGGATAACTCTTGTTCTGTGCTGGGGATGACTCTTGTTCTGTACTGGGGATGACTCTGGTTCTGTGCTGGGGATGACTCTTGTTCTGTACTGGGGATGAGTCTGGTTCTGTGCAGGGGATGACCCTTGTTCTGTACTGGGGATGACTCTTGTTCTGTACTGGGGATGACTCTTGTTCTGTACTGGGGATGACTCTCGTTCTGTACTGGGGATGACTCTTGTTCTGTGCTGGGATGACTCTGGTTCTGTACTGGGGATGACTTTGGTTCTGTGCTGGGATGACTCTGGTTCTGTACTGGGGATGACTCTTGTTCTGTACTGGGGATGACTCTGGTTCTGAGCTAGGATGACTCTGGTTCTGTACTGTGGATGACTCCGGTTCTGTGCTGGGGATAACTCTGGTTCTGTACTGGGGATAACTCTGGTTCTGTGCTGGGGATGACTCTTGTTCTGTACTGGGGATGACTCTGGTTCTGTACTGGGGATAACTCTGGTTCTGTGCTGGGGATGACTCTGGTTCTGTGCTGGGGATGACTGGTTCTGTGCTGGGGATGACGCTGGATCTGTACTGGGGATGACTCTGGTTCTGTGCTGGGGATAACTCTGGTTCTGAGCTGGGATGACTCTTGTTCTGTATTGGGGATGACTCTGGTTCTGTGCTGGGGATGACTCTGGTTCTGTGCTGGGGATGACTCTAGTTCTGTACTGGGGATGAGTCTGGTTCTGTGCAGGGGATGACCCTTGTTCTGTACTGGGGATGACTCTTGTTCTGTACTGGGGATGACTCTTGTTCTGTACTGGGGATGACTCTCGTTCTGTACTGGGGATGACTCTTGTTCTGTGCTGGGATGACTCTGGTTCTGTACTGGGGATGACTTTGGTTCTGTGCTGGGATGACTCTGGTTCTGTGCTGGGGATGACTCTTGTTCTGTACTGGGGATGACTCTGGTTCTGAGCTAGGATGACTCTGGTTCTGTACTGGGGATGACTCTGGTTCTGTGCTGGGGATAACTCTGGTTCTGTACTGGGGATAACTCTGGTTCTGTGCTGGGGATGACTCTTGTTCTGTACTGGGGATGACTCTGGTTCTGTACTGGGGATAACTCTGGTTCTGTGCTGGGGATGACTCTGGTTCTGTGCTGGGGATGACTGGTTCTGTGCTGGGGATGACGCTGGATCTGTACTGGGGATGACTCTGGTTCTGTGCTGGGGATAACTCTGGTTCTGAGCTGGGATGACTCTTGTTCTGTATTGGGGATGACTCTGGTTCTGTGCTGGGGATGACTCTGGTTCTGTGCTGGGGATGACTCTTGTTCTGTACTGGGGATGAGTCTGGTTCTGTGCTGGGGATGACTCTTGTTCTGTACTGGGGATGACTCATGTTCTGTGCTGGGGATGACTCTTGTTCTGTACTGGGGATGACTCTCGTTCTGTGCTGGGGATGACTCTTGTTCTGTGCTGGGGATGACTCTGGTTCTGTGCTGGGGATGACTCATGTTCTGTACTGGGGATGACTCTGGTTCTGTGCTGGGATGACTCTGGTTCTGTACTGGGGATGACTCTTGTTCTGTACTGGGGATGACTCTGGTTCTGTGCTGGGATGACTCTGGTTCTGTACTGGGGATGACTCTGGTTCTGTGCTGGGGATAACTGTGGTTCTGTACTGGGGATAAATCTGGTTCTGTGCTGGGGATGACTCTGGTTCTGTGCTGGGGATAACTCTGGTTCTGTACTGGGGATAACTCTGGTTCTGTGCTGGGGATAACTCTGGTTCTGTGCTGGGGATGACTCTGGTTCTGTGCTGGGGATGACTCTTGTTCTGTACTGGGGATGACTCTGGTTCTGTACTGGGGATAACTCTGGTTCTGTGCTGGGGATAACTCTGGTTCTGTGCTGGGGATGACTCTGGTTCTGTGCTGGGGATGACTCTTGTTCTGTACTGGGGATGACTCTTGTTCTGTGCTGGGGATGACTCTGGTTCTGTGCTGGGGATAACTCTGGTTCTGTACTGGGGATGACTCTTGTTCTGTACTGGGGATGACTATGGTTCTGTACTGGGGATAACTCTGGTTCTGTGCTGGGATGACTCTGGTTCTGTGCTGGGGATGACTCTGGTTCTGTTCTGGGGATGACTGGTTCTGTACTGGGGATGACTCGGGTTCTGTACTGGGGATGACTCTGGTTCTGTACTGGGGATGACTCTGGTTCTGTGCTGGGGATAACTCTGGTTCTGTACTGGGGATAACTCTGGTTCTGTGCTGGGGATAACTCTGGTTCTGTGCTGGGGATGACTCTTGTTCTGTACTGGGGATAACTCTGGTTCTGTACTGGGGATAACTCCATTTCTGTGCTGGGGATAACTCTGGTTCTGTGCTGGGGATGACTCTGGTTCTGTGCTGGGGATAACTCTGGTTCTGTGCTGGGGATGACTCTATTTCTGTGCTGGGGATGACTCTTGTTCTGTACTGGGGATGACTCTTGTTCTGTGCTGGGGATGACTCTGGTTCTGTGCTGGGGATGACTCTGGTTCTGTGCTGGGGATGACGCTGGTTCTGTAGTGGGGATGACTCTGGTTCTGTGCTGGGGATAACTCTTGTTCTGTACTGTGGATAACTCTATTTCTGTGCTGGGGATGACTCTGGTTCTGTATTGGGGATGACTCTTGTTCTGTACTGGGGATGAGTCTGGTTCTGTGCTGGGGATGACTCTTGTTCTGTGCTGGGGATGACTCTGGTTCTGTAGTGGGGATAACTCTGGTTCTGTGCTGGGGATGACTCTGGTTCTGTGCTGGGGATGACTCTGGTTCTGTGCTGCGGATGACGCTGGTTCTGTAGTGGGGATGACTCTGGTTCTGTGCTGGGGATAACTCTGGTTCTGTACTGGGGATAACTCTAGTTCTGTGCTGGGGATAACTCTGGTTCTGTGCTGGGGATGACTCTTGTTCTGTGCTGGGGATGACTCTTGTTCTGTACTGGGGATGACTCTTGTTCTGTACTGGGGATGACTCTGGTTCTGTGCTGGGGATGACTCTGGTTCTGTGCTGGGGATGACTCTTGTTCTGTACTGGGGATGAGTCTGGTTCTGTGCTGGGGATGACTGTGGTTCTGTGCTGCGGATAACTCTGGTTCTGTACTGGGGATAACTCTGGTTCTGTGCTGGGGATAACTCTTGTTCTGTGCTGGGGATGACTCTTGTTCTGTACTGGGGATGACTCTGGTTCTGTGCTGGGGATGACTCTTGTTCTGTACTGGGGATGAGTCTGGTTCTGTGCAGGGGATGACCCTTTTTCTGTACTGGGGATGACTCTTGTTCTGTACTGGGGATGACTCTTGTTCTGTACTGGGGATGACTCTCGTTCTGTACTGGGGATGACTCTTGTTCTGTGCTGGGATGACTCTGGTTCTGTACTGGGGATGACTTTGGTTCTGTGCTGGGATGACTCTGGTTCTGTACTGGGGATGACTCTTGTTCTGTACTGGGGATGACTCTGGTTCTGTGCTAGGATGACTCTGGTTCTGTACTGGGGATGACTCTGGTTCTGTGCTGGGGATAACTCTGGTTCTCTACTGGGGATAACTCTGGTTCTGTGCTGGGGATGACTCTTGTTCTGTACTGGGGATGACTCTGGTTCTGTACTGGGGATAACTCTGGTTCTGTGCTGGGGATGACTCTGGTTCTGTGCTGGGGATGACTGGTTCTGTGCTGGGGATGACGCTGGATCTGTACTGGGGATGACTCTGGTTCTGTGCTGGGGATAACTCTGGTTCTGAGCTGGGATGACTCTTGTTCTGTATTGGGGATGACTCTGGTTCTGTGCTGGGGATGACTCTGGTTCTGTGCTGGGGATGACTCTTGTTCTGTACTGGGGATGAGTCTGGTTCTGTGCTGGGGATGACTCTTGTTCTGTACTGGGGATGACTCATGTTCTGTGCTGGGGATGACTCTTGTTCTGTACTGGGGATTACTCTCGTTCTGTGCTGGGGATGACTCTTGTTCTGTGCTGGGGATGACTCTGGTTCTGTGCTGGGGATGACTCATGTTCTGTACTGGGGATGACTCTGGTTCTGTGCTGGGATGACTCTGGTTCTGTACTGGGGATGACTCTTGTTCTGTACTGGGGATGACTCTGGTTCTGTGCTGGGATGACTCTGGTTCTGTACTGGGGATGACTCTGGTTCTGTGCTGGGGATAACTGTGGTTCTGTACTGGGGATAAATCTGGTTCTGTGCTGGGGATGACTCTGGTTCTGTGCTGGGGATAACTCTGGTTCTGTACTGGGGATAACTCTGGTTCTGTGCTGGGGATAACTCTGGTTCTGTGCTGGGGATGACTCTGGTTCTGTGCTGGGGATGACTCTTGTTCTGTACTGGGGATGACTCTTGTTCTGTGCTGGGGATGACTCTGGTTCTGTGCTGGGGATGACTCTGGTTCTGTGCTGGGGATGACGCTGGTTCTGTAGTGGGGATGACTCTGGTTCTGTGCTGGGGATAACTCTGGTTCTGTACTGTGGATAACTCTATTTCTGTGCTGGGGATGACTCTGGTTCTGTATTGGGGATGACTCTTGTTCTGTACTGGGGATGAGTCTGGTTCTGTGCTGGGGATGACTCTTGTTCTGTGCTGGGGATGACTCTGGTTCTGTACTGGGGATAACTCTGGTTCTGTGCTGGGGATGACTCTGGTTCTGTGCTGGGGATGACTCTGGTTCTGTGCTGCGGATGACGCTGGTTCTGTAGTGGGGATGACTCTGGTTCTGTGCTGGGGATAACTCTGGTTCTGTACTGTGGATAACTCTATTTCTGTGCTGGGGATGACTCTGGTTCTGTATTGGGGATGACTCTTGTTCTGTACTGGGGATGAGTCTGGTTCTGTGCTGGGGATGACTCTTGTTCTGTGCTGGGGATGACTCTGGTTCTGTACTGGGGATAACTCTGGTTCTGTGCTGGGGATGACTCTGGTTCTGTGCTGGGGATGACTCTGGTTCTGTGCTGCGGATGACGCTGGTTCTGTAGTGGGGATGACTCTGGTTCTGTGCTGCGGATAACTCTGGTTCTGTACTGGGGATAACTCTAGTTCTGTGCTGGGGATAACTCTGGTTCTGTGCTGGGGATGACTCTGGTTCTGTACTGGGGATGACTCTGGTTCTGTGCTGGGGATGACTCTTGTTCTGTACTGGGGATGACTCTGGTTCTGTACTGGGGATAACTCTGGTTCTGTACTGGGGATAACTCTGGTTCTGTGCTGGGATGACTCTGGTTCTGTGCTGGGGATGACTCTGGTTCTGTTCTGGGGATGACTGGTTCTGTACTAGGGATGACTCTGGTTCTGTACTGGGGATGACTCTTGTTCTGTACTGGGGATGACTCTGGTTCTGTGCTGGGGATAACTCTGGTTCTGTGCTGGGGATAACTCTGGTTCTGTGCTGGGGATGACTCTTGTTCTGTACTGGGGTTGACTCTGGTTCTGTGCTGGGGATGAATCTGGTTCATTGCTGGGGATGACTCTTGTTCTGTACTGGGGATGACTCTTTTTCTTTACTGGGGATGACTCTCGTTCTGTGCTGGGGATGACTCTTGTTCTGTGCTGGGATGACTCTGGTCCTGTGCTGGGGATGACTCATGTTCTGTACTGGGGATGACTCTGGTTCTGTGCTGGGATGACTCTGGTTCTGTACTGGGGATGACTCTTGTTCTGTACTGGGGATGACTGGTTCTGTGCTGGGATGACTCTGGTTCTGTGCTGGGGATGACTCTGGTTATGTGCTGGGGATAACTCTGGTTCTGTACTGGGGATAACTCTGGTTCTGTGCTGGGGATGACTCTGGTTCTGTACTAGGGATGACTCTGGTTCTCTACTGGGGATGACTCTGGTTCTGTGCTGGGGATGACTCTGGTTCTGTGCTGGGGATGACTCTGGTTCTGTGCTGGGGATGACTGGTTCTGTGCTGGGATGACTCTGGTTCTGTGCTGGGGATGACTCTGGTTCTGTGCTGGGGATGACTCTGGTTCTGTACTGGGGATGACTCTGGTTCTGTACTGGGGATGACTCTTGTTCTGTACTGGGGATGACTCTTGTTCTGTACTGGGGTTGACTCTGGTTCTGTGCTGGGGATGAATCTGGTTCATTGCTGGGGATGACTCTTGTTCTGTACTGGGGATGACTCTTTTTCTTTACTGGGGATGACTCTCGTTCTGTGCTGGGATGACTCTGGTCCTGTGCTGGGGATGACTCTGGTTCTGTGCTGGGGATGACTCTTGTTCTGTACTGGGGTTGACTCTGGTTCTGTGCTGGGGATGAATCTGGTTCATTGCTGGGGATGACTCTTGTTCTGTACTGGGGATGACTCTTTTTCTTTACTGGGGATGACTCTCGTTCTGTGCTGGGATGACTCTGGTCCTGTGCTGGGGATGACTCTTGTTCTGTGCTGGGGATGACTCTGGTTCTGTACTGGGGATGACTCTGGTTCTGTACTGGGGATGACTCTTGTTCTGTGCTGGGATGACTCTGGTCCTGTGCTGGGGATGACTCATGTTCTGTACTGGGGATGACTCTGGTTCTGTGCTGGGATGACTCTGGTTCTGTACTGGGGATGACTCTTGTTCTGTACTGGGGATGACTGGTTCTGTGCTGGGATGACTCTGGTTCTGTGCTGGGGATGACTCTGGTTATGTGCTGGGGATAACTCTGGTTCTGTACTGGGGATAACTCTGGTTCTGTGCTGGGGATGACTCTGGTTCTGTACTAGGGATGACTCTGGTTCTCTACTGGGGATGACTCTGGTTCTGTGCTGGGGATGACTCTGGTTCTGTGCTGGGGATAACTCTGGTTCTGTGCTGGGGATGACTGGTTCTGTGCTGGGATGACTCTGGTTCTGTGCTGGGGATGACTCTGGTTCTGTGCTGGGGATGACTCTGGTTCTGTGCTGGGGATGACTGGTTCTGTGCTGGGATGACTCTGGTTCTGTGCTGGGGATGACTCTGGTTATGTGCTGGGGATAACTCTGGTTCTGTACTGTGGATGACTCTGGTTTTGTGCTGGGGATGACTCTGGTTCTGTGCTGGGGATGACTCTGGTTCTGTACTAGGGATGACTCTGGTTCTCTACTGGGGATGACTCTGGTTCTGTGCTGGGGATGACTCTGGTTCTGTGCTGGGGATGACTCTGGTTCTGTGCTGGGGATAACTCTGGTTCTGTAGTGGGGATGACTCTGGTTCTGTGCTGGGATAACTCTGGTTCTGTGCTGGGGATGACTCTAGTTCTGTACTGGGGAGGTCTCTGGTTCTATGCTGGGGATAACTCTGGTTCTGTCGTGGGGATGAATCTGGTTCTGTGCTGGGGATAACTCTGGTTCTGTGCTGGGGATGACTCTGGTTCTGTACTGGGGATGACTCTGGAGCTGATTGTCCAGGAAAGATGCTGCACCAGGTGCTTAACATTATGGGTGACTCTCCACATCCTCTACACAACACAGTGAAGAAACAATGGAGTGAGTTTAGTGTGAGGCCTCGTCAAGTCCAAAGTAAGACAGAAAGATACCAGAGATCATTCCTGTCAGCAGCCATCACTCTCAACAAGTCATTATCTTCTTTAGATCCTTTTTTTTTGTAAACAAACAAACAAACAAGCAAACAAACAAATAAATAAACTACAACAGTGAAATTTCCTTCTGGGGTAAATAAAGTAACATTCATATTATTTTCATATCTCCCACCTACCTGTACCAGGTGTCCTAACAGGAAATAGACTGCTCCAGCTTGGTTTTCTTGTTAGGTATTTTAGTTAAAAACAGTGCAGCTGCAGGTTGGTGAGTTTTGGTTTCATTCAGTGAATCATGACGTTCATCTGAGCTTGGACTAACTGAATTTAAAGAGCTGATGTGGAGAAGGAGGTTTATTTTTCCTGATACATAAAACCTTACAAATGAAAACAGTTTCCTTTTCATGACTGTATTAGTCAGAAATGCTGTGCACAAACTGCAGCGTGTTCATTGCTAATGTAGATTAATGTGAGCTGTCTTGTTTCAGCTCCTACAGACACAAGCTCTTACAAAAGTAATTAAGATGAAGGATCAGGACTTAAGGAGTCTTTGTTTGGCTTGTTGCTGAATTCCAGGATAAGAGCATAGTTTCTGCATGGCTTACATGAGAGTAGGAGGCAATTTGCTCTGTGAATGTTATTGTTGAGCTAACTAGCTGCTAAAACAATAGGCGTGATGTGTCATAGCAGTGAGTGCTGCTCTGAAGAGCTAAACTTCCCACCACTAATGAATGCATTAATCTCTCTATTTATTCCTGACAAGCAATTATCTCCTCGAGCAGAATGAGGGTCAGGAGGCAAGGTTGAGAGCTCTGCCTCATCTTCTGAGAAGAAAATGTGAAACTGAAGACGTCACTGCAGGGCTCACAGCCCAGATTCTGGTTCTGGTTTCTCTGCTGCAGCATTAAACAAGGTTAGAAGTTCTTATGACTGCGATGGATGAGTGGGATGCACCTCGCCTTTCGCCTTGGAACATGTCATCCACAGAGTCCTCCAAACAAAAGAGGTCAAGTTCTTCTTATTCGCTTTGACAGAATCAGAAACAGTCTGAACAGTTCTTTCCCCAGTTTATAAAGGCTCAGAAATCAGTTTGTCCAGTCAGGTATGTCACCTGCATCAGTGGACTTAATGTGATTTCGTCTCTGATCGACATTAAATCTGCAGCATGCAACAAATTAAAGCTCAGTGACAGAATATTCTGTCATTAAAATGGTGTTTCTATTGGTATCTAATCACTTTACTAAAATAACTGTTACCTGTAGTCATGGCTGCACCTGAGGCCACTGGATAAACTCACATGAAAACATCTTTATGTCTGGAAGAAGTTTGGCCACTGTCGGCCACCGTACATTTGCAGCGTGCTATACCCTTCTTTACCAATAGATTCAGTAATTGTTATAAACTGGACCTTAAAATGAAACTGCTGTTACACTTTATGCGTTTCTGTGAGGTTTGGAAGGAAAGAGTGGAGAGAAGTAAATCTGGATTTATACACCCGCGGCGTCTGCGTGCAGTCGGTTACGGCATAGCTGACATTGGTGAGTTTGATCTCACACTCGAGCGTAGAGGGAACGCGTTGTCTTGGTGTCATGTTGCAGTTTCTCCTCCTAACCTGAAGGTGGCAGCAGGGGTGGTATCGGCTGGTAAACTCACAAGGTCGGAGTTCTTTTGATGTTCACTTCAGTTCGGTGGTATTTTCTCTTTTAAAACAACAATGGCGGCCAGTATGGTTCAGTGTCTTTATTAGCTTGTGGAAGAAAATGAAGAAATAATTAGCCTCTCATCAACTTGATCCACTTGTTATTGTTTTCAAAAATGGCGGTTACTACACAGACTCAATCTGAAGATCCAGATATCCAGAAACTCTTAAACTCGTAAAGGGAGTACCTCCTTGTAACCGTCTGCGTAGCAGGGGTGCACGTCAGGTCTGGAAGAGGTGCACTTCAGGCCTCCGTGGAGCTTTTGGTAATGAAACTCTACATGTGAACATGAACATCTCTGTTAGCAGAACTCATTTCATCTGAGTTTCACGCCTTTAAACTGTGTCTTATTGGATGGTGATGAGAAATACCCTCAAACTCCTCCACCAGTTGCTCAAACTGTCTTTTTGACATTAACCCATGCCAGTCCCTTGTGTTTCAGAGTGCAGCTATAAGGATGAAGCTGCTTCAACTGTAACTGATGAACCTGCAGCTCTGACACGTTTGGGAGTTTCCTTGTTCTTTTACCAGCATGGTGTGTGTTGCTTTGGGAATACAAAGATCACCTCAAGCCTCCTCTACCTTTTTAAAAACCAACATGTAAAGGCTGCTTCTGCTGCAGGAAAGTTTGACATCGCTCTGTTCTTTACTGGCAGCAGATAAAACCTATAAAGGTCTGCAGTAATGACTGAGGACAGGCCGCCACTGTGGAGCTGGTCCCAGTGCTTCATCTGCAGCTCCTCTCTGAGGGATGACCATCTAAACTGGAATAAAACCTTGTTAACGGGTGTCACAACATGAATCACTGCCCCAGGATACATCCATCACTGCTTTAA
Organism: Melanotaenia boesemani; assembly: GCF_017639745.1. Lineage (NCBI taxonomy): Eukaryota > Metazoa > Chordata > Actinopteri > Atheriniformes > Melanotaeniidae > Melanotaenia > Melanotaenia boesemani. Next base: position 35,628,334 of record NC_055693.1, read on the forward strand.
AGGTGACCACAAATGATGTGTGAACCACTGGATATTGATCACTCATGTGCTGCAGGTGTCAGCTTTAATGTTGCAGCAGGCTGATGGCGTCGCCTCTGACAGCCTGGCCGAAACTCGCTGCTGATAGATTTTAATGGTGAAATATTGATTTCTTTCTGGCCAAGGTCTGTGAGCAAGGGCCAAATCATTTGTTGGAGTAATGCAGGACACTGTGTGTCCTGGTCCCAATCAATCATTCTGACACAGAGCAGCAAAGAGAAACGGGAGAAGGGGGAGGAATAACAAAAGAGAGAAAACCAGGCCTGGAGAAGCTGCAGAGGAAACATCAGGAAACATCCTCGGACTGAGCTGAAGCAGACGCTGCCGGGCTGCAGTTCATATGAATACTAATGATGTGTTTATTGAGTGGGAAATGCTCAGCAAATCACAGCTGATAGGATAATGGTCCGAGTGCCTGGAGCAGGGAATGAGGATCTCTGAGAGAGGGTCTATATTTTATTTACGCAGCTCTCAGCTCCGGCTTGTAGAGACACTCAGGTAATGTGTTGTGTTACAACTCAGTAGTCGCTCCCCCCAGCCAGAGCGATAACACAGCAGCTAATGGGAAGCCATCAATCACAATCAACCCGCTATTCCAGCAGTGTCTCCGCTCTTCCCGGCTCTGAACATGCAGCAGGAACACAGGTAATAATGGAGCAGCAGCAGAACGTCCCGGACTCATTTCTCCAGCAACAGATGCCGTGCCCTGTCAGCATGTCTTTAATAAGAGAAGCACAAATGGCCACGAGACGTAGTTAAAGTCTGGACAAGCTCTGGGCCACGGAGGGAGAGGAGAATTAACGCTGAGCGGGTCTCAGGTGGGATCAGAGAACCGAGGTTTCGCTGCCAAAAACAGCTAATTGGTTTTTCATTTCTCTGTTCAGCGTTCTGGTGCAGCTCCAGGCTGCAGGAACACGGTGATTCAGCACATACATGAACACTGCACAGACATCATACATGAAGAAAGAAATAAACAGGTTTATAAACATGCAGGTTCATCAGGTTCACATCTGTACCAGGAACATGTTGATCTGAACCAGGATCACTTTAATCTGCACCAGGATCATGTTGATCTGAACGAGGATCACATGTGAACCAGGATTACTTTAATCTGAACCAGGATCATGTTGATCTGAACCAGGATCACGTTGATCTGAACCAAGATCACGTTGATCTGAACCAGAATCACTTTAATTTGAACCAGGATCACTTTAATCTGAACCAGGTATCTCGTTGATCTGAACAAGGATCACATCTGAACCAGGACCACGTTGAGCAGAACCAGGACCACGTTGATCTGAACCAGGATCACTTTAATCTGAACCAGGTATCCCGTTGATCTGAACTAGGATCACATCTGAACCAGGACCACGTTGATCAGAACCAGGACCACGTTGATCTGAACCAGGATCACTTTAATCTGAACCAGGATTACTTTAATCAGAACCAGGATCCCGTTAATCTGAAGTAGGATCATATCGGAACCAGGATCATGTTGATCTGAACCAGGATCACTTGTATCTGAACCAGAATCACTTTAATCAGAACCAGGAACCCGTTGATCTGAACTAGGATCACATCGGAACAGGGATCACTGTAATCTGAACAAGGATCAGGTTGATCTGAACCAGGAACCCGTTGATCTGAACTAGGATCACATCGGAACAAGGATCACTGTAATCTGAACAAGGATCAGGTTGATCTGAACCATGATCACGTTGATCTGAACCAGGATCACTTTAATCTGAACCAGGTATCCCGTTGATCTGAACTAGGATCACATCTGAACCAGGATCACGTTCTGAACCAGGATCACGTTGTTCTGAACCAGGAACAATTTAATTTGAACCAGGATCACTTTAATCTGAACCAGGATCACTTTAATCTGAACCAGGATCCCGTTGATCTGAACTAGGATCACATCGGAACCAGGATCACTTTAATCTGAACCAGGATCACGTTGATCTGAAACATGATCACGTTGATCCAAACCAGGATCATGTTGATATGAACCAGGATCCCGTTGATCTGAACAAGGGTCACGAGGATATGAACCAGGATCACGTTGATCTGAACCATGATCGCGTTGATCTAAACCAGGATCACGTTGATATGAACCAGGATCATGTTGATCTGAACAAGGATCACGTGGAAATGAACCAGGATCATGTTGATATGAATCAGGATCACTTTAATCTGAACCAGGACCCCTTTGATCTGAACTAGGATCACATCTGAACCAGAATCACTTTAATCTGAACCAGGATCACGTTGATATGAACCAGGATCACGTTGATCTGAACCAGGATCACCTTGATCTGAACCAGGATTACATTGATCTGAACCAGGATCACTTTAATTTGAACCAGGATCAATTTAATCTGAACCAGGATCACGGTGATCTGAACCAGGATCACGTTGATCTGAAGCAGGGTCACGTTGATCTGAACCAGGAACACTTTAATCTGACCGAGGATCCCGTTGATCTGAACTAGGGTCACATCTGAACCAGGATAACTTTAATCTGAACCAGGATTACGTTGATCTGAACCAGGATCACGTTATCTGAAACACGATCACGTTGATATGAACCAGGATCACTTTAATCTAAACCAGGATCCCGTTGACCTGAACTAGGATCGTATCTGAACCAGGATCACATTGATATAAACCAGGATCATGTTGATCTCAACCAGGAACTCGATCTGAACCAGGATCACGTTGATCTGAACCAGGATCATGTTGATCTGAACCAGGATCACGTTGATCTGAAATAGGATCACTTTAATCTGACCCAGGATCCCGCTGATCTGAACCAGGAACACGTGGATATGAACCAGGATCACGTTGATATGAACCAGGATCCCTTTAATCTGAACCAGGATCACTTTAATCTGAACCATGATCCCGTTGATCTGAACTAGGATCACATCGGAACCAGGATCACTTTAATCTGAACCAGGATCACGTTGATCTGAACCAGGAACTCGATTTGAACCCGGACCACGTAGATCTGAACCAGGATCATGTTGATCTGAACCAGGATCACATGGATCTGAACCAGGATGACGTTGATATGAACCAGGATCCCGTTGATCTGAAACAGGATCACGTTGATATGAACCAGAATCTAATCTGAACCAGGATCACCTTAATCTGAACCAGGATCATGTTGATCTGAACCAGGTTCACTTTAATCTGAACCAGGATCACTTTAATCTGAACCAGGATCACTTTAATCTGAACCAGGATCACGTTGATCTGAAACATGATCACGTTGATCTACACCAGGAGCATGTTGATGTGAACCAGGATCCCGTTGATCTGAACAAGGATCACGAGGATATGAAGCAGGATCACGTTGATCTGAACCATGATCGCGTTGATCTAAACCAGGATCACGTTGATATGAACCAGGATCATGTTGATATGAACCAGGATCATGTTGATCTGAACCAGGATCACGTGGAAATGAACCAGAATCATGTTGATATGAACCAGGATCCCGTTGATCTGAACAAGGATCACGAGGATATGAACCAGGATCACGTTGATCTGAACCATGATCGCGTTGATCTAAACCAGGATCCCGTTGATATGAACCAGGATCATGTTGATCTGAACCAGGATCACGTGGAAATGAACCTGGATCATGTTGATATGAACCTGGATCACTTTAATCTGAAACAGGACCCCTTTGATCTGAACTAGGATCACATCTGAACCAGAATCACTTTAATGTGAACCAGGATCACGTTGTTATGAACCAGGATCACGTTGATCTGAACCAGGATCACCTTGATCTGAACCAGGATTACATTGATCTGAACCAGGATCACTTTAATCTGAACCAGGATCAATTTAATCTGAACCAGGATCCCGTTGATCTGAACTAGGATTACATCTGAACCAGGATCACTTTAATCTGAACCAGGATCACGGTGATCTGAACCAGGATCACGTTGATCTGACCCAGGATTCCCGTTGATCTGAACTAGGGTCACATCTGAACCAGGATCACATTTATCTGAAACACGATCACGTAGATATGAACCAGGATCACTTTAATCTAAACCAGGATCCCGTTGACCTGAACTAGGATCGAATTTGAACCTGGTTGATATAAACCAGGATCATGTTGATCTCAACCAGGAACTCGATCTGAACCAGGATCACGTTGATCTGAACCAGGATCATGTTGATCTGAACCAGAATCACGTTGATCTGAAACAGGATCACTTCAATCTGAACAAGGATCACGTTGATCTGAACCATGATCACGTTGATCTAAACCAGGATCACGTTGATCTGAACCAGGATCATGTTGATCTGAACCAGAATCACGTTGATCTGAAACAGGATCACTTCAATCTGAACAAGGATCACGTTGATCTGAACCATGATCACGTTGATCTAAACCAGGATCACGTTGATCTGAACCAGGATCACCTTGATCTGAACCAGGATCACTTCAATCTGAACAAGGATCACGTTGATCTCAACCATGATCACGTTGATCTTTTTTTTTTTTTTTTTTTTTTTTTTTTTCACCTGTCTTGTCCAGCATCGTTGCAAACAGAATGATTGTCTGGCTGCCGTCTGGTGCTGGGCAATTTTACTCTATCAAGCAGGGATTTATACTACATGTATAAAGTCCCTCTTGATGATATGAAAAACTTTATTAAATCAAACTCTTAATGCTGGACTCGACCGGAGGGGATAGAGAGAAAGAGAGAGAAAAGAAAGGAGAGAGAAGAGGGAGGGGAGGGAGAGGGACAGAAAGGGTGTGGGGAGTGCAGGTGGGGACTTCAGACATCATACAAAAGACCATGTAATCCATACTACTTACAACATATATATTTATCATCCTAGCCAGTAGGTCATTACAGAACTAGTTGATAATAGTAACAATAATAATAATCACAATAATAATAATAATAATAATAGTAATAATAATAATAAGAGTAATAATAATAATAATAATAACAGAAATAATAATAAAATTTTAAGAATAATTATAAGAATAGAGAGAAAAGGTATATTGAGGAAAAAAAATATGATAATAGATATAAGTGAAACTGCTGTATTCAAGAACACGCGCAGAGAAACCTGTGTGGATGTGCTGGAGGACTCGGCTACACGGCGACGCAGAGACTATGTCAACATACCGAATATACGGAGTGGAGACGTTCAGGAAGGAGTGACCATGCAGAGTGATCATGCAGATGCCACCTCACCTGAATAGAGGCCAGAGTCAGGCCAGCGGTCCCGAGACCCAGGCCACCAGCCCCCCCGTAGGCAACAGACCCCGACCGGTCCACAGAGACGACCACTCGTCCGCCCAGGAAGACAGCAGCAGGAGACCCCAGCAGGAGCCCCCCCGCGGACACAGGGCACCGGCCCCGGCAGGCCGAGGCCAGCAGTCCCCGACCCCCCCGAGCACCGGCCGCCCGGGACAGACGGGGCAGAGGGCCCGGGCCCAGGAGCGCAGGGACACCCCCCACCCCCACAGGCCGAGGGCCAGCACGCCACCCGGGGGGACCCGGCCCGCCCAGACGGCCACCGCCAGAGGCCAGCCCCACACCCCAGTGCCCAGCCGCACACCCCGAGAACTAGTCCTGCCCCCCCCAGACCAACACACACACAAACAAACACACACACACACACACTCTCCTTCCACTCCTCCATTCATCCTCCCACACATACACCATCCTTCCACCGTCCATCCTCCCACACACACACCATCCTTCCACCATACATTCTCCCACACATACCCCATCTTCCCACACATACATCATCCTTCCACCATCCATCCTCCCACACATACACCATCCTCCCTCTCATACACCATACATCCACCTTCACATACCCCATCCTCCCACACACACACACACTATCCTTCCACTACCCATCCTCCCACACATACACCATTCTCCCACACATACACCATCCTCCCTCTTCTACACCATACATCCACCTTCACATACCCCATTCTCCCACACACACACACACTATCCTTCCACTACCCATCCTCCCACACATACACCATTCTCCTACCCATACACCATCCTCCCTCTCATACACCATCCATCCTCCCACACACACACCATCCTTCCGCCATCCATCCTCCCACACATAGCCCATCCTCCCACACATACATCATCCTTCCACCATTCATCCTCCCACACATACCCCATCCTCCCACACACACACACACTATCCTTCCACTACCCATCCTCACACCATTCTCCTACCCATACACCATCCTCCCTCACATACACCTTCCTCCCACACAAACACCATCCTTTCACCATCATCCTCCCGCCACCTTATGTCCCGGGGGGACAGCCTCAGCCAGGAGGCGAGGAGACATGAGCCAGGCCCCCACCCCCCCCACTCCCCACCCCCAAAACAGCACCTTCCCCCCAGGGCCAGCAGCCAGAATCCCTCGGGACAGCCCGCCCACGCCCCGGGCCAATGCGACAGGCCACCCGGCCCGCCCCGCCCCCGGGCCATCCATGGAGACAGGGGCGCTTAAAGACCCCATCCCCCTTCCCTCCCCCACTAGCGAGGGAATATATTATGTGCTGTTTGCAATTAAAAGAGTTAAAATTGGGGGGCAGTAACTGCATTGAGGAGGGGGTGGGGCCACCTGAGCAGTCCCACCCACCTGACCTTGCATGTTCCGCCCCCCAAAACGTGTTTGTATGTTGCAAATGTTATTTGTGCTCAGTGACTAAGTGGAATTAAAAGCTGGGAGGCATGCTGCCGCTTGGCGAAGCAGTGGGGCCACTATGATGACCCCCCTGCCCCGCCCAGCGCAACAAGCACACCTCCCACAGCCCTACCTGTGTATGTAGTGAAGAGTGAGGGAGGGGAGGGGTCAGGAGATGTAGGTCCAGAGGGGAGTGAACCTCTCCCCTGGAAGATGACCCGCCAGCGGCTTAGGGCGCCCCCGTCCTCCGCCGGCCCCGAAGGGCGTCACAGGCCCAGAGCAGCCACCCAACCCAGGCACGCCACGAACCCCCCCAGGGGCCAGCCACCAGCCCAAGGGGCCACTTTCCTCTTTCTGAGTGGGAGGGGGGTGAGGCGAAGGAAGGGAACCCCAGGCCCATGCCCCCGACACCCGGCCAGGGCGCCCCCCAGAGGACACGTCCTAACCCCTGCAAACACACACACCCTTTTTTTTTTTTTTTTTTTTTCCCTCCAGCCACTCACACACCCTCACACACACCTCTATACACAAACACCTCAAAACGTGCACATACCTCCACACACACACCTCAGGCACATACCTATAAAAACACACACCGGTGCCTCCATACCCACACATGGAAACTTTCATACACACACGCCCACATACACACACACTCTCATACCCCTCCATACACATACACCACTACACACACACTCACATACATACCTGCATATACACACAAACACCTCCATACATACTCACGCCTCCACCCACACCTTCACTCCTCCACACACACATCGACCTCCACATGCACACACTCACATATACACACCTTCACACACACACACATACATCCCACATAGACCTCCACACATACACCCGCACACCCCTCACACACACACACATAGACGCACACACCCAGACCTTCATACACACCTACACACACGTACAGCACACACATCCCTCTACACCCACCCACCCACACACATACCTACAGACACACACACACCCACCCACCTATATATACACACACCCCCACCCAGGTTCTGGGGCTGCGACCAAGCACCAGGGCATGGACCAACCAGCCCCCGGCACGGCACATCCGGACGGGCCCAGCCCCCCCCCAGCAGCGGCAGACCCCCCACCCCCAGGAGCGGGGGGAGACCCGACGCCCCAGAGCCCGGGGCCCCCACCCGGCCCACCCCGGGCCCGACCGGCCACCCGGCCAGGGGCCGACGGACACCGACCCAGGCACCCCGGCAGCCACCCCCCACCGCCACGAGGCAGCCCCACCCCGGGGCCCACCCAATGCCACCCGCCCAGATCGGAACCCCCAGCCGACCCAACAGTGGAGCAGCCGAGATCCCCACCCAGGAGACAACCGGAGACCCGAAGCCACCAGGGACCCCCCACCCACATCCACCGTCATCCCAGCGAAGCCGCAATCCTCCACCTACTTTAAGTGATGTAGCCAGTCACAGGGGACCAGAGGGAATGAAAGTCATCTGATTGGTTCCTGGAGGAGGCAGACATTGTCTCAATGCTGATGTGATCTAACAGGAGATTTCTAAACTGCTGGATAGACAAATTATTCTTATCTTTCCAGTTCACAAGAATAGTTTTCTTTGCGATGCATAAGGCTGCGAGGACCAAGTTTATGGAGTGTATTCCTATGTTGGTGTCGCCCAGGTCGCCCAGTAGGCAAAGTGTGGGGTTTGCAGAAAAACTGGTTTTAAACCATTTTGAGAGATCTTCACACACCTTAATCCAGAACCTTTGGACAGGTGTGCAGGACCACAGCGCATGGATGTAGCTATCAGAAGTGTTCTCAGAACAGTCTGGACAGATATCTGATGGTGAAAGGCCCATCCTGAACATCCTGTGTCCTGTATAATGAGTTCTATGGAGAATTTTGAATTGTATTAGTTGTATATTTGAATTCTGAGTCATTTTAAACGTGTTTAAACATATTTGTGACCATCTTTTCTTATCAAAGTTATTAGATAAATCATCTTCCCATTTTGAAGTTGGGAGAGATATCCTGTCTTCTAGCTTTGCAAGTAATCTATATATTTTTGATAATAATTTTGGAGTATTAAGATTCAAGAATTCTGCTATTCTGACAGGAAGCTGCAAGTCTAACTGTACAGGGGTATACTTCTTATATATAATTGATTTTAGTTGGTGGTACTCTAAGAATTTATTACTGAGGATTCCATACTGTGAGATTATTGTGCTGAAAGATACCAAGTTTCCATTTTCTATTATCTGTCCTAACTGTTGTATTCCTTTAGTCTTCCATTGAGTGAAGTTTATCATCTTTTTGTTCTGCAGGATGTCAGGGTTGTTCCAGATGGGTGTAAGTCTACATGGAAAGAGGGAAGATCTGGTTATCTTACAGAATTCCCACCAAGCCATTAAGGAAAAACGGATGTTAAGGCTTTTAAAGCACTTATATGGTTTAATGGTTGAGCTGATGAACGGCAGGTCAGAGATGACTAAGTCCTCACACAAAGCCTGCTCCACATCTAGCCACGGCTCATCCAGATAACTGGGTTTGAGCCACTTGGAGATGTACTGCAGCCTGTTAGCTGTAAAGTAGTGATTAAAGTTTGGTAGGTCCAGTCCTCCTCTATCTTTAGTCTGCTGTAAGGTTTTAAGACTGATACGTGACGGCTTGTTTTTCCAAAGAAACTTGGATATGAAAGAGTCCAGAGATTTAAACCAACTGGTGGAGGGTTTAGTGGGTATCATTGAAAATAAGTAATTAACTTTAGGTAGGATCATCATCTTAATGGTGGCAACTCTCCCCATTAGTGAGATGGGTAAGCGCCTCCACCGTAAGAGATCATCTTCTATTGTTTTTAGTAGCTGAACATAGTTTAATTTTGTTAAATCTGATAATCTGGGGGAAATATTTATACCTAAATATCTAATGTTTCCTGTCTGTATTTTAATATTAGAGACGTTTTGTAGGTCACAGTTGATGGACATGGCTGTAGTCTTAGCCCAGTTAATGGAATAATCAGATATTGATGAGAACTTATTAATAACCGTGATTGTCTGAGAGAGTGATGTTTGTGAGTTCTGAAGGAAGAGTAATACATCATCTGCATAAAGACTTATTTTATGTTCTATATTTTTGCCCTGGATTCCTTTAATTTCTATATTTTGTCTAATAGCAGCTGCTAACGGCTCTATGAATATGGCAAAAAGTGAGGGGGAGAGTGGGCAGCCCTGTCTGGTGCCTCTCTGTAAGCGGAAGCTTGGAGAAGTTTGATCGTTGGTTTTCACACATGCATTTGGGTTATTATATAATATTTTAATCCTCTCTATGAAAGAAGGCCCAAACCCAAATTTATCTAGTGTTGCAAATAGAAACTTCCAATTTACCCTGTCGAAGGCTTTTTCTGCATCTAGAGAAATGATTGTGGATTCTAGATTATGTAAAGTAGAGTAATCTATGAGGTTAATTAGTCTACGCATGTTAGTAGATGAATGTCGACCTTTTATAAAACCTGTCTGGTCCGGATTGTTTATAAGAGGGGTTATTTTTTCTATCCTTCTGGCAAGAGCTTTACTAATTATTTTCAGGTCTAGATTTATTAAAGATATGGGACGGTAACTGCATGGAAGTGTGGGGTCTTTGCCTGGTTTTAGCAATAGTGTTATATTAGCTAAATTCATATTTTGCGGTATTTTTTGTTTTTCCTGTATTTCTAACAACATATTATAAAATGTAGGAGCTAGCGTTGTCCAGAATTCCTTGTAAAATTCTGCTGAGTAACCATCTGGACCCGGGGCTTTATTGTTGGGCATATGTTGGAGAGCTTCGTGGAGTTCATCTACAGTAATAGGTGCATCTAAATTTATTTTATTTTCATTTTTTAGTTTTGGTAGATTAATGTTATTTAAAAATTGTTCAATATGTTCATCTGTTGGATTAATCTGTGATTCATATAATGTTTTATAGAAGCTTCTAAACGTGTCATTTCAGGTTCACATCTGTACCAGGAACATGTTGATCTGAACCAGGATCACTTTAATCTGCACCAGGATCATGTTGATCTGAACGAGGATCACATGTGAACCAGGATTACTTTAATCTGAACCAGGATCATGTTGATCTGAACCAGGATCACGTTGATCTGAACCAAGATCACGTTGATCTGAACCAGAATCACTTTAATTTGAACCAGGATCACGTTGATCTAAACCAGGATCACGTTGATCTGAACCAGGATCACCTTGATCTGAACCAGGATCACATTGATCTGAACCAGGATCACTTTAATCTGAACCAGGATCACTTTAATCTGAACCAGGATCACGTTGATCTGAAACAGCATCACTTTAATCTGACCCAGGATCCCGCTGATCTGAACCAGGACCACGTGGATCTGAAACAGGATCCCGTTGATCTGAAACAGGAACTCGATCTGAACCCAGACCACGTAGATATGAACCAGGATCATGTTGATCTGAACTAGGATCACATGGATCTGAACCAGGATGACGTTGAAATGAACCAGGATCCCGTTGATCTGAAACAGGATCACATTGATATGAACCAGGATCTAATCTGAACCAGGATCATCATGATCTGAACCAGGATCACTTTAATCTGAACCAGGATCACTTTAATCAGAACCAGGATCCCGTTGATCTGAACTATGATCACATCTGAACCAGGATCATGTTGATCTGAACCAGGATCACGTGGAAATGAACAAGGATCATGTTGATATGAACCAGGATCACTTTAATCTGAACCAGGACCCCTTTGATCTGAACTAGGATCACATCTGAACCAGAATCACTTTAATCTGAACCAGGATCACGTTGATCTGAACCAGGATCACCTTAATCTGAACCAGGATTACATTGATCTGAACCAGGATCACTTTAATCTGAACCAGGATCACTTTAATCAGAACCAGGATCACGTTAATCTGATCTAGGATCACATCGGAACCAGGATCGTGTTGATCTGAACCAGGATCACTTTTATCTGAACCAGGATCACTTTAATCAGAACCAGGAACCCGTTGATCTGAACTAGGATCACTTTGATTTGAACCAGGATCACTTTAATCTAAACCAGGTATCCTGTTGATCTGAACTAGGATCACATCGGAAACAGGATCACTTTAATCTGAACCAGGATCACGTTGATCTGAAACATGATCACGTTGATCCAAACCAGGATCATGTTGATATGAACCAGGATCCCGTTGATTTGAACCAGGATCACAAGAATATGAAACAGGATCACGTTGATCTGCACCATGATCGCGTTGATCTAAACCAGGATCACGTTGATATGAACCAGGATCATGTTGATCTGAACCAGGATCACGTGGAAATGAACCAGGATCATGTTGATATGAACCAGGATCACTTTAATCTGAACCAGGACCCCTTTGATCTGAACTAGGATCAGATCTGAACCAGAATCACTTTGATCTGAACCAGGATCACTTTAATCTGAACCAGGATCAATTTAATCTGAACCAGGATCCCGTTGATCTGAACTAGGATTACATCTGAACCAGGATCACTTTAATCTGAACCAGGATCACGGTGATCGTAACCAGGATCACGTTGATCTGAACATGGGTCACGTTGATCTGAACCAGGAACACTTTAATCTGACCCAGGATCCCGTTGATCTGAACTAGGATCACATCTGAACCAGGATCACTTTAATCTGAACCAGGATCACGTTGAAATGAACCAGGATTACGTTGATCTGAACCAGGAACACTTTTATCTGAAACACGATCAAGTTGATCTGAACTAGGATCACATGGATCTGAACCAGGATCACTTTAATCAGAACCAGGATCACGTTAATCTGAACTAGGATCACATCCGAACCAGGTTCGTGTTGATCTGAACCAGGATCACTTTTATCTGAACCAGGATCACTTTAATCAGAACCAGGAACCCGTTGATCTGAACTAGGATCACATCGGAACCAGGATCACTTTAATCTGAACAAGGATCACTTTGATTTGAACCAGGATCACTTTAATCTAAACCAGGTATCCCGTTGATCTGAACTAGGATCACATCGGAACCAGGATCACTTTAATCTGAACAAGGATCACTTTGATTTGAACCAGGATCATGTTGATCTGAACCAGGATCCCGCTGATCTGAACCAGGATCACGTGGATATGAACCAGGATCACGTTGATCTAAACCAGGATCACGTTGATATGAACCAGGATCATGTTGATCTGAACCAGGATTACATGGATATGAACCAGGATAAAATTGATATGAACCAGGATCACGTTGATCTGAACCAGGAACTCGAACTGAACCAGGCCCACTTTAATCTGACCCAGGATCCCGCTGATCTGAACCATGATCACGTGGATATGAACCAGGATCACATTGATATGAACCAGGATCATGTTGATCTGAACCAGGATCACGTGGAAATGAACCAGGATCATGTTGATATGAACCAGGATCCCGTTGATCTGAACAAGGATCACGAGGATATGAACCAGGATCACGTTGAACTGAACCATGATCGCGTTGATCTAAACCAGGATCCCGTTGATATGAACCAGGATCATGTTGATCTGAACCAGGATCACGTGGAAATGAACCAGAATCACTTTGATCTGAAACAGGATCACTGTAATCTGACCCAGGATCCCGCTGATCTGAACCAGGATCACGTTGATCTGAACCAGGAAATCGAACTGAACCAGGACCACGTTGATCTGAACCAGGATCCTTTTAATCAGAACCAGGATCATTTTAATCTGAACCATGATCCCTTTGATCTAAACTAGGATCATATCTGAACCAGGATCACGTTGATCTGAACCAGGAACTCGATCTGAACCCAGACCACGTAGATATGAACCAGGATCGTGTTGATCTGAACTAGGATCACATGGATCTGAACCAGGATGATGCTGATATGAACCAGGATCCCGTTGATCTGAAACAGGATCACATTGTTATAAACCAGGATCTAATCTGAACCAGGATCACCTTAATCTGAACCAGGATCATGTTGATCTGAACCAGGATCACTTTAATCTGAACCAGGATCACTTTAATCAGAACCAGGATCCCGATGATCTGAAATATGATCACATCTGAACCAGGATCACTTTAATCTGAACCAGGATCACGTTGATCTGAACCATGATCACGTTGATCTAAACCAGGATCACGTTGATCTGAACCAGGATCACCTTGATCTGAACCAGGATCACATTGATCTGAACCAGAATCACTTTAATTTGAACCAGGATCACTTTAATCTGAACCAGGTATCCCGTTGATCTGAACTAGGATCACATCTGAACTAGGACCACGTTGATCTGAACCAGGACCACGTTGATCTGAACCAGGACCACTTTAATCTGGACCAGGATCACTTTAATCAGAACCAGGATCCCTTTAATCTGAACTAGGATCACATCGGAACCAGGATCGTGTTGATCTGAACCAGGATCACTTGTGTCTGAACCAGGATCACTTTAATCAGAACCAGGAACCCGTTGATCTGAACTAGGATCACATCGGAACCAGGATCGCTTTAATCTGAACAAGGATCACTTTGATTTGAACCAGGATCACTTTAATCTAAACCAGGTATCCCGTTGATCTGAACTAGGATCACATCTGAACCAGGATCACATTGTTCTGAACCAGGATCACGTTGATCTGAACCAGGATCACTTTAATTTGAACCAGGATCACTTTAATCAGAACCAGGATCCCGTTGATCTGAACTAGGATCACATCGGAACCAGGATCATTTTAATCTGAACCAGTATCACGTTGATCTGAAACATGATGACGTTGATCTAAACCAGGATCACGTTGATATGAACCAGGATCATGTTGATCTGAGCCATGATCGCGTTGATCTAAACCAGGATCACGTTGATATGAACCAGGATCATGTTGATCTGAACCAGGATCACTTGGAAATGAACCAGGATCATGTTGATATGAACCAGGATCCCGCTGATCTGAACAAGGGTCACCAGGATATGAACCAGGATCACGTTGATCTGAACCATGATCGCGTTGATCTAAACCAGGATCACGTTGATATGAACCAGGATCATGTTGATCTGAACCAGGATCACGTGGAAATGAACCAGGATCATGTTGATATGAACCAGGATCACTTTAATCTGAACCAGGACCCCTTTGATCTGAACTAGGATCACATCTGAACCAGAATCACTTTAATCTGAACCAGGATCACGTTGATCTGAACCAGGATCACCTTAATCTGAACCAGGATTACATTGATCTGAACCAGGATCACTTTAGTCTGAACCAGGATCACTTTAATCAGAGCCAGGATCACGTTATTCTGAACTAGGATCACATCGGAACCAGGATCGTGTTGATCTGAACCAGGATCACTTTAATTTGAACCAGGATCACTTTAATCAGAACCAGGATCCCGTTGATCTGAACTAGGATCACATCGGAACCAGGATCATTTTAATCTGAACCAGGATCACGTTGATCTGAAACATGATGACGTTGATCTAAACCAGGATCACGTTGATATGAACCAGGATCATGTTGATCTGAGCCATGATCGCGTTGATCTAAACCAGGATCACGTTGATATGAACCAGGATCATGTTGATCTGAACCAGGATCACTTGGAAATGAACCAGGATCATGTTGATATGAACCAGGATCCCGCTGATCTGAACAAGGGTCACCAGGATATGAACCAGGATCACGTTGATCTGAACCATGATCGCGTTGATCTAAACCAGGATCACGTTGATCTGAACCAGGATCACGTGGAAATGAACCAGGATCATGTTGATATGAACCAGGATCACTTTAATCTGAACCAGAACCCCTTTGATCTGAACTAGGATCACATCTGAACCAGAATCACTTTAATCTGAACCAGGATCACGTTGATCTGAACCAGGATCACCTTAATCTGAACCAGGATTACATTGATCTGAACCAGGATCACTTTAGTCTGAACCAGGATCACTTTAATCAGAGCCAGGATCACGTTATTCTGAACTAGGATCACATCGGAACCAGGATCGTGTTGATCTGAACCAGGATCACTTTTATCTGAACCAGGATCACTTTAATCAGAACCAGGAACCCGTTGATCTGAACTAGGATCACATCGGAACCAGGTTCACTTTAATCTGAACAAGGATCACTTTGATTTGAACCAGGATCACTTTAATCTAAACCAGAGGGGTATTGCACGAAACCAGAATAAAGAAATCCAGGATAATTAAGCAAGCCCAGCTTGACCTAGCTTGCGTGGCCTATCCTGCCTTAATTGGTTGCACGTTTGCTGAGCCAGGATGAGAAGGTGTGGCTAGGTTAAGCCAGGTGAAGATAGTTGGGATAAGTGCATGTGGACGGCATACTGAAGCAGACCTCGCGATCGCTCACAGAATCACCGATGGGGAAATGGATAAAAGTCGCGCGTCCTACGTCACGGCCGCTGAACAACAGCTCCTGACGGAGTTCTCTGACGAAGTTAAGGATGTTATAAGGAAAAAAGGCAATAACAATGCCATAAGTAAAGAACGCGAGAGAGCCTGGCAGACAATAGCCGACCGGCTCAATGCGTAAGTGGTCAACAACTGTACAATTAATAAACAGTGCTCCACTGGAACTGTCATAATTAGGCTACAATTAAAGGATTACTTTTCAAATCCACTAACTGTTGTATACTTTAAGAGTGACAAGCAGGTGCATGTTACTCAGGAAATGTAGAGTATGATTAGGTGCAAACAATTATCCACAATGTGTCATTTAATCTATTTTCCTCATGTAACGTTTTTATCTATTTTATCTTTCTGTCCTTCATAAAGGACAAACCTGTCTGGCCATAAAAGGACCTGGCAGCAAGAAAAAATGAAATATAGGAACATTTTGCAGGCTGGTAAGTGACTCCAAAGTAGATAACCGTGAACAAATGAGGTGAATAGATGAGGTGTCTGCTGACATGTTCAATGTCTGTATGATTGTAGCAGTTAAAAAAAGGCCTATAGAACTGGCACAGGGGGCGGCCCACCAAGCCAGGATGTGACTCCAACAGAGGAACTGGCCTCCATTTAAATAAAGGGAGACCAGTGATGGAGGGGATCCAGGGAGGGACAATAACTGACTCTGTCCCAGCCACAGAAACTGTCCGCTTCATACAAGGTACATCACGTACTGCAATTCTACTGCACATGGAACACAATCAAATATAATATAGTGTCTGACTTTGGATAATCTTGCAGTGTCTGGGAACACAATTACACTTTTGGAGCCACCAGAAGATGATCCGGTTAGTACAGTGTCTCGAAATCACAGGCTTGGTATGTTCTGTGAAATCTTAATCCAAGTCCTCTCGCTGCATGTATACGGCAGGGGGAAGGCACATCTGCAGCTGCAGAATGCACGTCTGCAGATGAGGAGACTGTGTCAGTGGAGTCCAGAAGGCTTGAGGCATGTCAGTTTTATGGGATTGGCCTGCTTATTTATTCCATGAAGGATATGAAGTCAGTGATGTGGTGCTACTAGAAAATGTGTAGCAGGACCCAGATGCTGCACAGTCTCCTAATCGGCCAGGTAACATTGTGAGTATTGGCTAAAGTAAATCTACGTTATGCACAAATCCTGCTGTGCTAATTGACATTTCCTTTACAGACTTCACAAACTGTCAGAACGCTTTATTCAGGGCACCTGGAGAGAGAGATAGAGCTGGCAGATGTTAAAAGCTGACTCAAAAGGAGCAAGCTCCAAGGAATGGAGCTGGATCTTAAGATTAAACGCCGGACACTCAGAAAACTGGACCTGGAAATCCAGTAACTGAAAATCTGTATCTCTCAATGACACAGTCATCTCCAAAGGCCAGGGGGTGTGAGCTGTCCCTGAAGACTCGTTCACGTCTGAATGCTCTTCTGAGGATGTGGGCTTCCTCGTCCAGCACATCCTCCGAAAAAGGGCAAGCCATTATGAAGAGGGAACAGGTGAAGGGGAGTTGGACCTGAATATTCTACATTGCCCTCGTCACGGATTTCTCTGAATACACCTTTGTAACCTCATCCGCTGTGTTTTGTAATCTCAGTTAATGCAATAAAACACATATTTATAAAACCTCTGACAGCAATTTGACGAGCAGTCTTCATTAGCATAGCAATATAACACTTGGCCAGGATCACTTTAATCTGAACCAGGATCACGTTGATCCAAACCAGGATCATGTCGATATGAACCAGGATCACTTGGAAATGAGCCAGGATCATGTTGATATGAACCAGGATCATGTTGATATGAACCAGGATCCCGCTGATCTGAACAAGGGTCACCAGGATATGAACCAGGATCACGTTGATCTGAACCATGATCGCGTTGATCTAAACCAGGATCACGTTGATATGAACCAGGATCATGTTGATCTGAACCAGGATCACGTGGAAATGAACCAGGATCACGTTGATCTGAAACAGGATCACTTTAATCTGCCCCAGGATCCCACTGATCTGAACCAGGATCACGTGGATATGAACCAGGATCACTTCAGTCTGAACCAGGATCACTTTAATCAGAACCAGGATCCCGTTGATCTGAACTATGATCACATCTGAACCAGGATCGCTTTAATCTGAACCAGGATCATGTTGATCTGAACCATGATCACGTTGATCTAAACCAGGATCACGTTGATCTGAACAAGGATCACCTTGATCTGAACCAGGATCACATTGATCTGAACCAGGATCACTTTAATCTGAACCAGGAACAATTTAATCTGAACCAGGATCCCGTTGATCTGAACTAGGATTACATCTGAACTAGGATCACTTTAATCTGAACCAGGATCACGGTGATCTGAACCAGGATCACGTTGATCTGAACATGGGTCACGTTGATCTGAACCAGGAACACTTTAATCTGACCCAGGATCCCGTTGATCTGAACTAGGATCACATCTGAACCAGGATCACTTTAATCTGAACGAGGATCACGTTGAAATGAACCAGGATTACATTGATCTGAACCAGGATCACTTTTATCTGAAACACGATCAAGTTGATCTGAACTAGGATCACATGGATCTGAACCAGGATGACGTTGATATGAACCAGGATCCCGTTGATCTGAAACAGGATCACGTTGATATGAACCAGGAACTCGTTGATCTGAACCATTAACTCGAACTGAACCAGGATCGCTTTAATCTGAACCAGGATCACGTTGATCTGAACCCGGATCTAATCTGAACCAGGATCACGTTGATCTGAACCAGGATCATGTTGATCTGAACCAGGATCCCGCTGATCTGAACCAGGATCTTGTGGATATGAAACAGGATCACGTTGATCTAAACCAGGATCACGTTAATATGAACCAGGATCATGTTGATCTGAACCAGGATTACATGGATATGAACCAGGATAAAATTGATACGAACCAGGATCACGTTGATCTGAACCAGGAACTCGAACTGAACCAGGCCCACTTTAATCTGACCCAGGATCCCGCTGATCTGAACCAGGATCACGTGGATATGAACCAGGATCATGATATGACCCAGGATCACGTTGATCTAAACCAGGAACTCGAATTGAACCAGGACCATGTTGATCTGAACCAGGATCATATTAATCTGAACTAGGATCACTTTAATCTGAACCATGACCCCGTTGATCTGAACTAGGATCATATCTGAACCAGGATGACGTTGATCTGAAACAGGAACACTTTAATATGACCCAATATCACGTTGATCTGAACCATGATCACAGTGATCTGAACCAGGATCACCGTGATCTGAAACAGGAACACTTTAATATGACCCAATATCACGTTGATCTGAACCATGATCACAGTGATCTGAACCAGGATCACCGTGATCTGAAATAGGATCACGTTGATCTGAACCAGGAACTCGATCTGAACCCGGACCATGTTGATCTGAACCAGGAACACGATCAGAACCCAGACCACGTTAATCTGAACCAGGAACTCGATATGAATCAGAATCACGTTGATCTGAACCAGGATCATGTTGATCTGAACTAGGATCACATGGATCTGAACCAAGATCACTTTGATATGAACCAGGATCCCGTTGATCTGAAACAGGATCACGTTGATATGAAGCAGGAAGTCGTTGCTCTGAACCAGGAACTCGAACTGAACCAGGATCGCTTTAATTTGAATCAGGATCCCTTTACTCTGAACCAGGATCACTTTAATCTGAACCATGACCCCGTTTATCTAAACTAGTATCATATCTGAACCAGGATCACGCTGATCTGAACCAGGATCCCTTTAATCTGAACCAGGATCTCTTAAATCTGAACCATGATCCCGTTGATCTAAACTAGAACCATATCTGAACCAGGATCACGTTGATCTGAAACAGGATCACTTTAATCTGACCCAGGATCCCGTTGATCTGAACCAGGATCACGTTGATCTGAACCAGGATCACGGTGATCTGAAACAGGATCACCTTGATCTGAAACAGGAACTCGATCTGAACCCGGACCACGTTGATCTAAACCAGGATCATGTTGATCTGAACTAGGATCACATGGATCTAAACCAGGATCACGTTGATATGAACCAGGATCACTTTAATCTGAACCAGGATCACGGTGATCTGAACCAGGATCACGTTGATCTAATCCAGGGTCACGTTGATCTGAACCAGGAACACTTTAATCTGACCCAGGATCCCGTTGATCTGAACCAGGATCACGTTGATCTGAACCAGGATCACGGTGATCTGAAACAGGATCACCTTGATCTGAAACAGGAACTCGATCTGAACCCGGACCACATTGATCTAAACCAGGATCATGTTGATCTGAACTAGGATCACATGGATCTAAACCAGGATCACGTTGATATGAACCAGGATCACTTTAATCTGAACCAGGATCACGGTGATCTGAACCAGGATCACGTTGATCTGATCCAGGGTCACGTTGATCTGAACCAGGAACATTTTAATCTGACCCAGGATCCCGTTGATCTGAACTAGGATCACATCTGAACCAGGATCACTTTAATCTGAACCAGGATCACGTTGAAATGAACCAGGATCACGTTGATCTGAACCAGGATCACGTTTATCTGAAACACGATCACGTTGATATGAACCAGGATCACTTTAATCTAAACCAGGATCACGTTGACCTGAACTAGGATCGAATCTGAACCAGGATCACGTTGATCTGAACCAGGATCATGTTGATCTGAACTAGAATCACGTTGATCTGAAACAGGATCACTTTAATCTGACCCTGGATCCAGCTGATCTGAACCAGGATCACGTTGATCCGAACCAGGAACTCGAACTGAACCAGGATCGCTTTAATTTGAATCAGGATCCCTTCACTCTGAACCAGGATCACTTTAATCTGAACCATGATCCCGTTGATCTGAAACAGGATGACTTTAATCTGAACCAGGATCGCGTTGATCTGAACCAGGATCACGTTGATCTGAACAAGGATCACGGATATCTGAAACAGGATCACGTTGATCTGAACCAGGAACTCGATCTGGACCAGAATCACGTTGGTCTGAACCAGGATCATGTTGATCTGAACTAGGATCACATGGATCTGAACCAGAATCACTTTGATATGAACCAGGATCCCGTTGATCTGAACCAGGATCACTTTAATCTGAACCAGGATCACTTTAATCTGAACCAGGATCACTTTAATTTGAACCAGGATCACTTTAATCAGAACCAGGATCCCGTTGATCTGAACTAGGATCATATCTAAACCAGGATCACTTTAATTAGAACCAGGATCCCGTTGATCTGAGCCAGGATCACGTTGATATGAACCAGGATCCCATTGTTCTGAAGCAGGATCCCGTTGATATGAATCAGGAACTCGTTGATCTGAACCAGGAACTCGAATTGGACCAGCATCGCTTTAATCTGAACCAGGATCATGTTGATCTGAACGAGGATCTAATCTGAACCAGGATTACCTTAATCTGAACCAGGATCATGTTGATCTGAACCAGGATCCCATCTGAACCAGGATCACGTTGATCTAAACCAGGGTCACGTGGATATGAACCAGGATCACGTTGATATGAACCAGGATCACGTTGATCTTAACCAGGAACTCTTTGATCTGAACCAGAAATTCGGTCTGAACCAGGATCACGTTGATTCTAACCAGGAAATCCTTTTTCTGAACCAGGATCACATTGATCTGAACCAGGATCACGTTGATCTGAAACAGGATCACTTTAATCTGACCCAGGATTTCGCTGATCAGAACCAGGATCACGTGGATATGAACCAGGAACTCGATATGGACCAGGAATACGTTGATCTGAACCAGGATCATGTTGATCTCAACCAGGATCCCGTTGATCTGAACCAGGATCATGTTGATCTCAACCAGGATCCCGTTGATCTGAAAAAGTATTACGTTTATATGGAACAGGAACTCGTTGATCTGAACCAGGAACTCACACTGAACCAGGATCGCTTTAATCTGAACCAGGATCACGTTGATCTAAACCAGGATCTAATCTGAACCAGGATCACCTTAATCTGAACCAGGATCATGTTCATCTGAACCAGGATTACTTTAATCTGAACCAGGATAGCTTTAATCAGAACCAGGATCACGTTGATCTGAACCAGGATCCGATCTGAACCATGATCACGTTGATCTAAACCAGGATCACGTGGATATGAACCAGGATCACGTTGATATGAACCAGGAAATCCTTTTTCTGAACCAGGATCACATTGATCTGAACCAGGAACTTGTTGATGTGCGTGTGTTCGGCTACGGCGTAGCTGTCGCTGGTGAGTTTGCGCTCCACTCGAGTGTAGGGGATCCACATCGTTTTGGTGTCGTGTTGCAGTTTCTCCTCCTAACCTGAAGGTGACAGCAGGGGTGGTATCAGCCAGTAAACTCAACAAGCCGAAGTTCTTTTGATGGTTCTCTTCAGTTTGGTGCTATTTCCTGTTTTAAAACAACAATGGCCTCCAGTATGGTTCAGTGTCTCTATTAGCTTGTGGAAGAAAATGAAGAAATAATTTGATCAGCCTCTCATGAACTTGATCCCGTGGGTATGTTTTTTTAAAAAAACGGTGGTTACCACACAAATTCAGCAAGAAGATCCAGATATCCAGCAACACATGATCCCAAACTGACCAGTCACAATGGAGCTTGGTGCATATCAGGTCTGGAAGAAGTATGCGTTGAGCCTCTGCGGAGCTATGCCAAGCCTACGGAGGAGATGCAGATGAGACGCAGCGCGAGTATATTATTATCAATAATAATAATTATAACTTCACCCCCAACTGCTCAGAATCTCAGAACTCAAAACTTGGTCTGGCAGCCCACTGCTCCTAGTTTAACTAGGGTGGGATCAAATTCAGAGAAGGAATTTTCCAGCTGGGAAGAATAAAGTATAATAAAATAAGAAAGGAAGACATGGAAGATAAACCATGAGAAATTGTGAATGTGTTTTACTAGATGAACAGAAAACGCTTGCTTTGATGGAGTTTCTCACGTGAGCAACTCGTTTTTGTTCAATGTAAATAAAGTTTATGCAGGGATAAATCCTTGATTTGTTGGGCAGCCATCTTTACTGGATGAAATCGACTTTCCAAGTCATATATCCGAATTCAAGGGGCGTTCGCACTGTATTTCTGACTGGTAACTTGGAAAATCCGACTTCCGGGTACAAATCCAACACACCACAAGACAGTGGACTCCGCCATGTTTAAAAACCACTTAATGTTTGAATCACAGGAAATGACATCACCAAGCACATATGTACTCTGGTAAATGTAGACAATGATCTTTCCAATATGGTATTTCAGAAGTGGATGTAGAAGCATCATATCAGATTATTACAGTAATCTGATTACTCTTAGAGGTCATGTAAACAGACTCAGTGTTTTATTAAACTGATGTTTCATAAATATCTGGAAATAAATCAATCTCTGATCGATCGAAGAAATTAGTAGCGATACCAGCCCTAATCTGACATGTCACCGGAGGCATAATCTGATTATAATGTGACATGCAATCTGATATAAAAAATTGTTTTTAGTTTTTCGTTTTTAACCTCACATATATTCTGAAGCTGTGTCATCTGATACATAAACCTGATATAAAACCTGGTTGATCAGGTATCATCTGATGTATAATCTGAATAAGAAGGTTCATCCAAACCATTCTACTGGATCTCTGTGAACATGTTGATGAATTTTTCTGGTGACCCCAGACGGAGATGTTTGGCCACCTCTGCACCTTCAGCCTCTGCAGCTCCAGATGTTTTTCAGGTGGTTCAGAGGTATGAATAATAAAGTGATGAATGAACCAGTCAGGCCTGTTTGATAACTACATAAACTAGAAGTGAAAACCTCCCACACACACAGGTGTTTACAGGAAGAATGTGTGTGTGTTTGCCAACCAGGTGTTCACACAGTTTTAAAGAAAATTAATCCTGATGATGAAAATATGATTAAATTTCAAGAAATGCAAAAGACATGGAAATAATGATTTTTAAAAATAATTCTAAACTTTCTGAACTTGAAGAAATCTGCATGTTAACTTTTTAACTCATCTTGCTTTTAATCATTTTAATGTAATTTATTATTTTATTGTGATTATGTGTTGACGCCTTTTACTATTTCTAAATATCTGTAATGCTTTTGTTTTATGTAAAGCTCTTTGAATTGTCATGTACATGAAATGTACCTTGCCTTGCTTCTTACCAGTTTTAGAATATGAAGATCAGCTTGGGTCACTGCATAACAGGTCTGATTTTCTCTGATGAGTTTTCCATCCAGTAAGATTTTATAATAAGTTTATTTTGATATTTTATGATCAAATTTGGGAATCATTCAACTTGTTTATGGCAGATGCCAGGGGAATTATAGAAGGGATTATAGAAACAGACTTTTAAATACAGCTAAGATGGAGTGTTTAGGGTAAATACAAATTCTGGCATTTAAAGTTTGTAATTGCTGACATGAATGAAAAATAAAAATTTAATGGAAAATAATAAAAAATAAGTTTATTTTATTTAGTTGTGGAAATGATATTCGTGTACTGAGGTTTATGGAGAAACTCCATTTCTGTCTTTGTTTTCAGTTTGGATCCTACAGAGCCTTGATGACCAGCAGGGGGCGCAGCAGTACACACATCCTCATCTGAAGCTCGGAGATCAGAGACTGCAGCAGATGAAGCAGCTCTTCGACCCCAGACGTCATGCTAGAGACATGGACCTGCAGGGGGATTCCTGCTGCCTTTTACTCATGTCTTAACATATCTGCAATAAAAAAAGAAACAAAACAAAACAAAAAAAAAAAAAAAACACCATTTTGCTGTGGGAGTTAAATACAAATAAAATGGTATTTATGATGATTCATGATAAGCAACCCATTATAAAATAAAAGAAAAGAAAATAAATTAAAATAAAATAAAATAAAATAAAATAAAATAAAATATGACCCAGCTGTAGGTGATGTTTGAGTCCTCGGGTACCATCGCAGTAGAAGCATGTGGCAGAAAAATCAGCTCATGGCTGTGATGAAAAACAGAAACATCGTGCTGGACTGCTGCTCATGTAGGATGGACCGTCCTGTAGTCTGACCAATCAGAACCTGACATTCTGTGTGGGCGTGGCCTCACACCTTAGCTTCCACCACATCATCCTGAATTGTTCATCAAAAAGAAACTAAAATAACACAAGAACCAGACTGATAGTGTTTTTTATTTTCTCCATGTGGCACCACGTTTCCATGGCAACCTGTTAATTTCACAGTATTGACAGTCACACAGGGCCCTGAACCCAAACGGACCAGGTCTACCCTCCACCTCCTGATCATTCGGTCTGAGTTTTTATCCTGTTAGAAAATCATTGTGAGAGGAAACAGTTTGTCGTCACACTAGAAGAGATTCAAGGCTCAAATATTTTAATCTCTGAAGACGTCCAGCTAGTCTGGCCAGACAGACTGAGGCACTGCTGGGAAGCACCGGTCCGACCTTCATCAGATCTGCAGGGTGACATTCTGATCACTCTACACAGAAAGCTCCTGCAGACAGACATGGACCGTCAGAAGGATTCAGCCCGTCTGAGAGCCCGACCCCGGCAGAACCAGCGTGTTTCTAATCACATGTGGCATCGTCATCATGCACCGATTTACTGCTCTGACACAAACTCCACAGCAGCGCCGTCATGGAGGTCAGGCTGATTTTTCTCTCAAGATTCAAAGGCACTGTCACGGTGATTCCCCCCCCCTCCCCCCCCCACACACACACGCTGCTTTCAGAGTCATTTAACCAGGTTAAAATGTGATGAAACAGCATCTGAAACTGTTCTCAACAGCAAGGAAACGGAGTCAAACTGATCAACATCTGGGTTGGAGTCTTTCTCTGTCCTGGTCAGACATCAGGAACTTAACCTGTTTGAGAACATTTAGACTGCTGTGGAAGCTGTGGTTGGACTGGTCACAGTTGAGCAGGAGAAGCATCACCCACACTATATTACCAAAAGTACTGGCTCACCTGCTTTGACTCTTGTTTGAACTTAATAGACATCTTATTCTTGATCAAATGAGTTTAATATGACACTGGCCTGTCCTCTGCAGCTATAACAGCTTCAGCTCTTCTGGGAAAGCTTCCCACAGATTTAGGAGTGTTTACAGGAATTTCTGAACATTCCTTCTGAAGCACGTGTGAGGTGAGACACTGATGTTGGACCAGAAGGCCTGGTTCTCTGCCTCCGCTCTAATTCATCCCGAAGGTGATCTGTCAGTTTGAGGTCCGGACTCTGTGCAGACCGATCACGTCCATCCACACCAAACTCCTCATCCAGGTCTTCATGGACCTGCTTTGTGCACTGGTGCACAGTCATGTTGGAACAGGAAAGGGCCATTACTAAACTGTTCCCACAAAGCTGGGGCATGGAATTGTCCAAAATCTCTTGGTATGCTGAAGCATTCAGAGTTTCACTGGAACTAAGGGGCCAAGCCCAGCTCCTGGAAAACAACCCCAAACCATAATCCCTCCTCCACCAAACTTTACACTTGGCTCAATGCAGTCACACCAGTACCGTTGTCGTGGCAACCGCCATACCCAGACTCTTCCATCAGATTGCCTGAGGGTGAAGCGCGATTTATCCCTCCAGAGAACGGGCCTCTACTGATCCAGAGTCCAGTGGCGACGCTCTGCATTGCTTCTGGTGATGACGGCCTGGATGCAGCTGCTGCCATGGAAACCCAATCCATGAAGCTCTCTTCTGTTCTAGAGCTGATCCGAAGGCCACATTAAGTCTGGAGGTCTGTAACAATCGACTCTGCAGGAAGTTGCCAACCTTTGCGCCTCGGCATCCGCCGACGTTGCTCAGTCATTTTACAGGGCGATCACTTTGTGGCTGAGTTGCTGTCGTTCCCAATCGCTTCCACTTCGTTATGATCCCACTGAAAGCTGACTGTGGAATATTTAGGAGTGAGGAAACTTTATGACTGGACTTGTTGCACAGGTGGCATCGTATCACAGAACCACGCTGGAATCCACTGAGCTCCTGAGAGCAACCGTTCCTTCACAGATGTTGGTAGAAACAGTCTGCATGCCTTGCTGCTGGATTTTATACACCTGTAGCCATGGATGTGATTGAACACCTGATCTCAATTACTTGGATGGCTGAGTGAATACTTTTGGCAGTATAATATGTTTAGCCAGAAGTTTTCCCTGTTTTCAGACATAACTTCTTAAATAACCCCGGACCCTCAACTGGACGTCGGAAGCCGAGTCAGTGCTAGACGAGTTGCAAAACGCTTTTAACAACGCTCCAGTCCTACGGCATCCAGATCCTACTCAGCCCTTCGTTGTCGAGTTGGACGTCTCCACAACCGGGGTCGGTGCAGTGCTGTTCCAACGGGTGGGACGACCGCCCCGCCTTCATTCCTGCACGTTCTTCTCGAGACGGCTTAGCCCTGCAGAGCGAAATTATGACATTGGGAATCAAGAACTACTCGCCATTAAACTAGCGTTGGAAGTATGGAGAGATTGGCTGGAGGGAGCAACACATCCATTTGAAGTCCTCACCGATCACAAAAACCTGTCATACCTCCGGGAAGCCAGATGGCTAAATCCCCGTCAAGCCAGGTGGGCACTCTTTTTCACTTGCTTTAACTTCACCATTAAATACATTCCAGGGTCCAAGAACTGTCGTGCAGATGCGCTGTCCCGGGTCAATGATAAGCAAGAGAGGTCGGAGGAGCCTCCTCCCATCTTGCCCACACAGGTCATAGTCGGAGCCATTCAATGGGACTTGGATGAGCGCATTCAGGACGCACTAGAGGAGAGAACCAGCACCTCCAGAAACACCAGCAGGTCGTATATTCGTTCCACCTGAATTCAGACAGGAATTAGTGGAAGTTGCACATGCTTCTCCAGGCACAGGTCATCCAGGCATCCAAGCCACTCTGGGACTTCTACAACCCCATTACTGGTGGCCAGGCATGTCCACACACATCCCGCAATTCGTGACAGCGTGCGCCACCTGTGCACAAACAAAGAGCCTGAGACATCTGCCGGTAGGCAAACTACAGCCATTACCGGTCCCACAACGACCCTGGTCCCATTTAGGAGTGGACTTCATCACAGATCTCGCAGCATCCAGAGGTAACACCTGTGTACTTGTGGCAGTAGACAGATTTTCTAAAGCCTGTAAGCTAATCCCTTTTGCCAGCATCCCTACTGCTGCAGACACCGCCAGAGCCATGTTTGCACAGGTGTTTAGGAACTTCTGACTGCCAGAGGACATCGTCTCAGATCGGGGTCCCCAATTCATCTCTCGCTTCTGGCATGCATTCCTTCGTTCTCTGGGGGTTTCTGTCAGCCTTTCATCTGGTTACCACCCTCAGACCAATGGCCAGACAGAGAGGAAGATACAGGAAGTGAGCCGGTTCCTCAGGACATTTTGTCACACACATCCCACATCCTGGAGCGAGTTTCTGCCCTGGGCCGAATACGCCCAAAACTCACTCCGGCAGGCCACCACTGGATTCACACCATTCGAGTGCGCATTGGGTCGCCACCAGACTCTGCTATGCCCACACCTGCTCCAGTCAATCACCGCCGCTCTCCCTCTCCGGAATACTGATGAGACCTGCGAGTAATCCCAGCTCCAGGATACATAAGTGCCAGCTCTCCAGACAGTCTTCATCGGACCTCGTTCAAGCAACCTGAACTTTTCCTGTTCCCGGTCCCGGTCCTGACTGACCCAGCGAATTACTTGGATTCAGCACTATCTTTGGAACTCTTAAGAATCTGGATGAGATAACCCTGCTCTTAATAAACCTTTCAATTCAGTCTTGTCTCAGTGAGGTCCTTCATAACACACATAATATGGTACAACACGTCGTGACTCAACACAATACGATACTTCATGATACGATATGACACCAGCTGCATACTGGGACAAAATATCAAACTGGACCATTTATGATCATACACACCACAAATATTTGTGCTCCTTAATAGTGAATATCTAGCATGCAACTTCTTAAAGCCACTAAATGGCGAGCGACATTCTGGTCCACATTCCTTACTGGTTGGTGGTGGTAATGCACCTAATCGTTGCATGCCAAGTTCCAACCGCCATGAAAACACAAGAAAAAGAAAAAAACACTAAAACCATGCAGTGAGTTAGCAGCAATCAGTGAGCGTAGGTATGTTAAATACTTCCAAAACGGTGTCATTTGTAAATTAAATAAACATGGTCCTCCATGATGGACACTGGAGCAGAATTCATCCTACTTTGTGTTTAACGGAGAAAGAAAATAGAGATGAGAAATGATGGCTCAGATGAAAACTGTCCAAAAACAGCGTCTCTCTGCTGCTGCTCTTCTCTTCAGGAGATGTTATCTCAGCCAGGTCTGACTAAAGACTGACTGGAGATTTATTTTCTTTAACATAATGGAGTCGGGTCCAGAATTATTGGACTCTGATAAAGAGACAAACAGCTGCATCAGTATTAACATGTGCACAAAAAAAAACGTAACTGTTCATTGCTAACAGCTAGCGTGTTCACCGCTAACTTTTAGCGGTGAACACGATATCAGTGGGTTTGGTGCTGACTGTTAACATGAAACTCATCAGAAAGAACGTTCTGTGCTGACTAGATAAATGAATTACTCAGACCCAGGGATCAGTGAGGAGTGGGGGGTTTTATGGACCAGTCAGACCAGTAAATAAACCGTGTCTGGGAAAATGCCAAGTTTAAACTCAGAAACGGATCTGAAATTTGTTTTGTATCATGTCAGCAATGTTTACACTGACAATGCACACATGAAAGTTGTTCATGTTTCCATAATTAACTCTGAAAACCTCCCACACAAAATAACAGACCTGCCCACAATCTATGTATACACTTACGATGTACCCACAGTATCAGACGAGCAGAAAATGGAGCCTAAACGTTCAGATTTTTCGTTTCGTAGCTGACTTAATTCCCGTCAGTTGTTTTGTAATCTCTGTGTCCATCCAACGTCACCCCAGCTCTCGTTCCTTCTCTCCATCCATCCAGTCTTAATGATGACACTGATAATGTGACGGAGACCTGAACCCTGAATCCCGCTGACTTCCTGTCCACAGAGCCTCCATCCTAGCATATAAGCTGACAGACACATGTGACATGTTAAATCACTGATGTCATTAGACACGCTGGCTGACCAAACAGATGACATGCTCGGGTTCTAACCCTCACTTTGAATCCCCATGCGCTCCGTGACTAAGTATGTTTGGTCAAACACAAATCACTGGTGTGTAATCCACTCAGCAGAGTGTGTGTGTAGAAGAGGCAGCAATGGTGAATGTGTGTGGTCTGAAACAGTGTCGGAGCTGGACCGGGTCTGCAGAAAGCAGGAGATTAAGCTGAGTTTAATGTACTGTGCTGCTTTGTTATTGCTCTCTGAACTTCGATCTAATCTAGGACTGAGCTGCGATCACAGCACTGGTAAAGAGAAAGGGACAAAGACAAACTTCACACTCTTTTCTTACACTGATCAGTCGGCTTACCAAGAAACACTGTTAGCAACTCATCACCTGGGCACGGGTGTTAATGTGTCAGTAACAGAAAACAGATAAAAACATTAAATTTGTGTGGAGGG
The DNA here is from genome assembly GCF_017639745.1 of Melanotaenia boesemani. Lineage (NCBI taxonomy): Eukaryota > Metazoa > Chordata > Actinopteri > Atheriniformes > Melanotaeniidae > Melanotaenia > Melanotaenia boesemani. The sequence continues at coordinate 35,659,245 of NC_055693.1, forward strand.
ATGAAGAATCCATTATTCCATCTATCCACCTATCCATTCATCCACCCGTCCGTCCGTCCGTCTGTCCGTCCATCCGTCCATCCGTCTATCCATCCGTCCATCCATCCAACCGTCTGTTCATCCAACCGTCTGTTCATCCATCCATCTGTCCGTCCGTCTATCCATCCGTCCGTCCATCCATCCAACCGTCTGTTCATCCATCCGTCTGTTCATCCATCCATCCGTCCGTCTATCCATCCGTCCGACCATCCATCCAACCGTCTGTTCATCCAACCGTCTGTTCATCCATCCATCCGTCCATCCGTCCGTCCGTCTATCCATACGTCCGTCCATCCATCCAACCGTCTGTTCATCCATCTGTCTATTCATCCATCGTGAAAATCTGTGACAAATTAAATCCAACCAGGCACTTCGAAGAGGCTCTGATGCTGGGGGAGATTTAAGGAATTGTGTGGGTTGATACACCCAACAACCGCACATTTTGACTTGTCTACTGGTAACTTCGGCACAAATAAACGTGGACCACAAAATCGTTTTGAGAAAAAAAAAGCTAAAGTGGATACCCGGAAGTCCATGACCTTATGTGGGAGACCCACAGCATACTGTGACGTAATAGATAAGAAAATGTAATAGAGAATAGAAAAACTAAATAGACTGAAAAATATGACCGAAAAGAATATAAAGATATATCCATAGCATCAGGAGAGAATGTATTTAAATTTTCTGCATTGATTAACACTAATAGTGCACAAAAACATGTATTTAAGGGCAAAAAAAAGTGGATTTTTCATGATATGTCTCATTTAAAAACAAAGGAAGCTGATGTGAGATGAAGCAGGAGAAATGTCACTTTTCAACCGTATGTTCGTGGTGAGATAAATGACGTACTGGCTTCTACATGTTGCTGGGGTTTCCTCATGCTGTAAGCTGAAATATGGAGCTGCTGGTGGCCCCGCCCTTGGAAAATGGCAAGTGGACCAAACCACTTTGAGGAATGGAGGGAGGGAGTCATAATCTTTTTTTTTAACAGTTAAAAAACACGTTGTTTTATGTTTTTAATTTACACAGCTTGTGTTGTGCTATATTGAAGATAAAAAGAAAAGGGATAATAATATTTAAAAAGCAGAAAAGAAGGCAAACATTTTGTTTTATTTTTAAAAAATATTAATAAAAGATTTCTACTGTGTTTTAAAGATTTTAAGCATAAATTTTTTTTTTACGAATCAGCAGAAAATGGAAAGTGGAACCAGATTGATGAGATGTTCACTGTCACATCAGAGAAAAATGTGTTTGCTGCATGTTCACTCCAAATCTGCATTTTTCAATGTCTTTATAGAAAGATTACAAATATCATGAAAGGATGATGTGATAAATATTTAGACTTATAAAAAGAGTGTCAATGAGCAGCAGACAGAGCAGATGGTTCTGGTTGTGATGGAGGGTTCTTCCTGTTGAAAGGGAGTCTTTCCTCCGGCTGTCGGGTGCAGCTTAAAGGTAGTTCCTCTTCCAAATCACTGTTTCCTGTGTGTTACAGAACAAACACGGAGCAGGTGCATGTTCAGCTCTGCAGTGTGTCTCTAAAACGTTACCTGCTCTCACAATTATGCTGCATTCAGGGTCACTTAAAGGCTTTAACACTGTGCTTAATCTCTGTTACAAGTCCCAGAAAAACCAATTTAGCTCCAATAAAAGAGCCCCCTCATCCTCTCCCACTGCCTCCCTCTTTCGGTGGTTCCTCCTTCCCAGTGATGGGGATTAAGCTTATTAAGAGGGCTTATTGTCTGTGGTGTCATGGATACCCAGTGATTACACACTCCATGGCTGCTCCTCCTCAAACCTCGCAGGGATTCATTCCCCACAAAGTCAAATCAATTATTCCCCCTCCCCCCTCTCCACTCACCTCTGATATCAAGCCAGACAGACTGCGCTCTTCATTGTCAACATCGTGGATGGGAAAGGCGAAGGAAGACACTGGGAATGTGCTGGGAAGACGTTCCTCATTCACTCCCAGACACGTACAGAATCATTAGTGGCAACAGAAGAAACACCTGAGCTGGAGAAAATATGAAAATATAAGACGTGAAACGATGAGTACTTCGCTTTCCTGCTCCACATGGCTAGCGGTGCCGCTGCGCTTCACTTCTCTCTCACACAAAGTGCTTATGGGTGGAAAACCCACTTCCTGAATTGGAAATGGTTTCACCTCTGACCTCATGGTTCCCACCACAGTTATGAGACAATGATTTGTGTCATTCAGGAAGCTGTGCTCTCAGACACTAGGGGAGAACCCAGAGAACCCTGCAGACATGGATTTAGGAAGGGTGATGACTTCACCTCAGCCCAAACCTTCTGACTGTGGGAAGCAGAAAGTTCTGATCAATGCTCCCACTATACAACGTCAGCTCCTACTGATCAGAAAAATCTGAAGATTTTCCTCCTCCTTCCTCCTGCAACGTGTTTGTAGAGTTACTCATTCAGGACTTTAAGACATGCTCAGACTCTGAAGTCTGGAGCCACACTGGCAGGGTACCATCACATTGTGAAGATGTGTTAAAAGGGATTGTTGACCTTGAACTGTGAGGTACTCCCCCAATCCCCCCAAGCCATTCTTTTGTGAGGAAATGAGACCATGAGGGGGAACAGAAAGGGGAGCAGAGATGAGAACAGAAAAGAGAGAATTTATAATTGAGAGTGTGCATGAAATAGTTATCTGTGGTCAATAAACCTGAACACAAAGGTTCAGATCTGTACGAGAGGAAACAGAGGACGACTCGGCCATATGGGACGTGTCTGTGTGTGTTTGGGGGGGGGGGGGGGGGGGGGGGGCAGATAGCAAAAAGGTCTGGAACACAGGAGACCCTGGCCACTGATAGACACTCATGAAACCTCTTCAGCAGGTTAGCTCCAACATAATTAAAAGATAAACCTCTATGAGCAGGGCACAGAGATAAGGGCTTTAATGAGAGCATTGAAGGGAGATCATCCAATGAGAGCAGGAGGGGGGTTACAGGGCGGTCTCAGGGGAAATAAACTCCAACCCTGTCAATCATCTGGCATAGATAAGTGTGGATGAACAGATCTAGGAGAGCATAATCTGTAGCTTAATGTAGTCAGCATTTACACGAATGAAGTCCTTCAGAGTGTGGGGATCAACCCAGCAGGAAGTCCGGTTTTCCAGGGTCAACCCTATTACCATGCTACCAGTGGATCAACCCAGCAGGAAGTCCGGTTTTCCAGGGTCAACCATTACCATGCTACCAGTAGATCAACCCAGCAGGAAGTCCGGTTTCCAGGGTCAACCATTACCATGCTACCAGTGGATCAACCCAGCAGGAAGTCCGGTTTCCAGGGTCAACCATTACCATGCTACCAGTGGATCAACCCAGCAGGAAGTCGGTTTCCAGGGTCAACCATTACCATGCGACCAGGGGATCAACCCAGCAGGAAGTCCGGTTTCCAGGGTCAACCATTACCATGCTACCAGTGGATCAACCCATCAGGAAGGTCCGGTTTCCAGGGTCAACCATTACCATGCTACCAGTGGATCAACCCAGCAGGAAGTCCGGTTTCCAGGGTCAACCATTACCATGCTACCAGTGGATCAACCCAGCAGGAAGTCCGGTTCCAGGGTCAACCATTACCATGCTACCAGGGGATCAACCCAGCAGGAAGTCCTCGGTTTCCAGGGTCAACCATTACCATGCTACCAGTGGATCAACCCATCAGGAAGTCCGGTTTCCAGGGTCAACCATTACCATGCTACCAGTGGATTCAACCCAGGCAGGAAGTCCGGTTTCCAGGGTCAACCATTTACCATGCTACCAGTGGATCAACCCCAGCAGGAAGTCCGGTTTCCAGGGTCAACCATTACCATGCTACCAGGGATCAACCCAGCAGGAAGTCCGGTTTCCAGGGTCAACCATTACCATGCTACCACGTGGATCAACCCAGCAGGGAAGTCCGGTTTCCAGGGTCAACCATTACCATGCTACCAGTAATGTGTTTAATTTCTCTCTGCAAACATTATAAGCATTAGCAAGAGAGGCAAATGTAAAAGTGACTGCTGGAGGGAACCAGGATGTTTCATTATATAAAGTCAATGTAGCACGATGCTCCAGGACCATCCAGTGTCGGTGGGTTATGTAAATGTGTGTTCAATCCACGCAGAAATATCTATCTAAACACATAATATAACTTTAGATCAGGATAGAAGTTGGTTTGTTATTAATGTCAGTGTCCAATGCCTTAAACTTTAGCATTTACCTGTAAGACATTAGGCATTAACAGATTGCGTCCTCTCTCTAGCTATGCTGAGATCTCTCCTGACCTACAGTATTTCTGCTAAGTGGGGTAGTTGACTTATTAAAAGCTCAAATAAATTCTGCACAAATGTTGATGCAATTACTCATTTAAGCTTCGCTTTTCAATAACATGACATCCTTGCTGTTATTTTCCCATCGTCTCTGTAACCGACTGAAAGTAGAACAGTAGTAGTGTAGCGCTCTAGCATCTTTGATCTCGTATCTGTGATTTCACAGCATAAAAAGAAAAAGGAGTTTCATTATCTTCATTGTTGAATATGTTGTTTAAAATTATTCAGAACCGAAAATGATGAGAAGGGTTTATTACTCAGGACGCAGCTTATGTGCCGGGGTCCTACCCCGGGTACCCGACCCAATCCAACGGCTGGCTGAGGGCAAAAACCTGTGCGTAGTGTTTACTTGTCTAATGTTATTTTATGTGTTTAAACTATTTAATTTATGTTTGGATCATTTACAAAAACCCAAAGTTAATCACAAAATTCTGAACACATTTGTGAATCATTTGATGCACATTTATGAGACAAATTTCTCTCCATAGGACATTATCATGTCAAGCAGGTTTGATCTGGTTCAGGTTACATTTTACTTCGAACAAATACAGAATTTAAATCAGTGCTATTACATTTTATCAAGTCTTTGTATAGCCGTCCGTGGTACTGTTAGTATAGTTGTTAGCATGTTCAGTAGAAATCCAAATCTACAGCAGAGCTATGATTTTCCTGTCCTCTGTATTTTCAGTTGCCATGTTATTATGACTGAAGTGAAGAGCAATCTGGACCTCGCTGATCCTCACAGATGAGCATCGGTGTGTGTTATGACCCAGACAGGTTCATGGCCGGCAGCTCCCCCAGCCTCCACAGCTGCCTAAATAACTCAAATTTATTCATACAGCAAATAATTCCCACCCTTCAAAACACACCTATAACAATCTGTTCCAGCTGTACACATGTGAGTCTTCCCCACTCGGGTGTGGAAATGATCTGGGAGCACGTTTTTCTTTTTCTGCGCCAGCCTACCATGTGAGCCCTGCACAGGCGGCTGCCTCCTGATTGACAGTCAGCTCGTCTCTGCGACACTAGGCTGCTCTTATGTAGAGTTTCATGGCGTGAACGCAGGCGTCTCCCGAGAATACCCCCCTCCTGCCCTGTCTTTGACACCCCCGATTAGGAGGGAAGCTGCGTGGAGAGAATGCAGCTCTAACAGGGGCAACGTGTGGTGCTGTGAGGTGGAAAGTGAGCTCTCTTGGTACAGGGCCTGCAGTGGAGCTTGTTTACATGAGCACCTGAGAGGGAACAGGGTGTACAACCTGACAGCCGCTGCTGCTTCATCGCCAAGGAAGAAAAAAAAGAGAGAGAGAGAAAAACCACAGAGGTGGTGTTGATGCTTTGAGCATGCAGGTGCAGGTTTTCTCTTGCACATTTGTCAAAAAAAAACAGCTTTTAAATCCACACATGACAAAAAAAAAATGT